>NC_142838.1:611060-914090 GCF_061612785.1 Hesperophylax consimilis | reverse complement strand
TTTGTCATTGATGAGTTATTGAAAGTTTATGTAATAATGGTTTATAAGTTGATATAATACTATATATTATGGTTTTATATCCCAGTAGGATGAAGAAAACACATAATTTGGGATACCAAATCGTAACTGGATGTAGTTTCGGTACACGGATTGAACCTCCCGCAGTCCCCTGATGTGCATATTATTTCCACGGAGCGACTCCGGGCGCGTCTGCTTTCATTAATGTTAAGTCGACCGTTCATTAGATCCATTTTCAGCCAAGCAATACAATACACAGTCAGTCAGGCAGGCTCCTCCTCTACCTCTACCTCTACCTGATATCCAAGTAACCTGGCCGGGCCGGTGCGCGCTGTGCAATAACTGAAGTATCGGAAAAGTTTTTTTTTAAATATTGGTCGTTAATAAATTTATTACATACCATGGGAAATTTTTGGTTTATAATGCCGTGTTGCGTTTCCTCTTTCTTTAGCCAACGTTTAGGACAGTTTTATAGTGTCCATCATCAGGGCATGTATGTATATTGTGGTGAAGTGTGTGTTTATGTCTGTAGAAGTGATAACGTGTTGCAAGCATTAATCCTTTTTTATGATTTTCTGCGTTTATTTTTGGTGTAGCCGTCTAATACCGGATACCAAGAACTCCCCGTCGCTTCGTCCATATTTAATATTTATGAGTTTTTGTGGATTTCGATTGCCACCGTAATTAGGCCCGCTCAATGTGTTTTGGGCCTTCCCAGCACTTAATGCATAAATCCAGAGTAAAGCTTAAATTAAAGCAAAGAACCATCAGACCTGTGAATGGTGCTCTTCATTATTCTATGGTTATTATAATATATTATCTTTATTCTTGTAGTTAGTAAGTATGTTTTTTTGTTTTCCATGTGAATTCTAAACGATATTTTAAAGAAATAAAGGTGACGTCTCACTGGTTAAGGGATTCACCCATGTAACTCTAGACTCTGAACTGTGCCGAGGGAATGTAAACAAAATAAGAGGCAATGCAACATAATACTAATCTCCTCGTGCCTATCATTTTAACTGCTATTCTATTTCTTCCCTACAACTCCCTCTACACAGACCTTGCTACAGCCAGGACCACGCCAAGTCGGCCTTTAAGAGTGTAGAGCTTTATGGGGTCCACTTCAGAGGGTCCAGGATAACAACGCCATTAAAATTCAAAATAAAATCGCTTCTATTTTGATCAAGCCAATAAAGTATAAATATGGTGGCAATGTAGTACACATACGGTTGTGCAGAAAACTTAGATTAAAATTTATGGGAGGGTTAAGGTATGACACACTGGGCCCACGTACACAACGTATGCAATATTACGTTCGACATACATATTATTCACGCGACAAAAAATTGAATCGTAGTATCGCGATATTCAATGGAGTTTACTTTATAAATCACTTGGTAACGTTTTACAACTAATAAGCTGTGCATATCCCAGTTTAATGATAAAACGAGCAATAAATGTCAATAATCGCCAAACGTCAAAACAAACGTAACCTTGATCGTCACATCAACTCGCCGGAAGGCCTTTCACCACCGCCATCTTTATTTCAAACGTCCCACGCCGATCTGGACAGCGCTGATCGGATAAGAGTGTTTTTTAAAGCATCTATTTTCATATAAAATGCATAGATTGTATGTTTTCCAGATGTTTTAAAGCATTGCCTACGTTATATAAGTGGCCCAGAGTGTCCTTAACTTCATATACGTCAATGGGATAGTGAACATTGGTCATCAATGATCCTGCTTCTCTAAATAGGTTTAAAAGAGGTTCACTTATGGTCATCATTATAGTGTTGGCCATTTATGGTCAGTGGCAGTTATTAGGAAGAATACCGATGGGCTCGAAAGGCGCATCTACTGACAAAAAAGAATCGTACCTACATGTGTACATTCATGAGTAGATGAAGAAAATTAGAAAGCTTTTAAACTTTTTATAATTTATTTACGAAAAGACACAACTTCGACATAGATGAGATACAAGTAGGAAGTAGCTTCTACTGGTTTCTTAGTTTTCACATGCGTATTTGAATATTGCTGAAAGAATCATTCAAATTTTACCAATGTTGTAGCTAAAAAAAACTTTCCAAGGGGTATAAATAATCGAACGTAAATATTTTTTTGCTCCTTTCAAGCTAACAATAATTATTATTCTAATAGTTTAGTGTTTCATTACCGGTGTAACTAAAATGTAACGAGCCTATTGTAACAATAAAATGTCTTTTATTTCCTAATTCTGTCAATCGTCTACGTACTAAAGAGCTTATTATATAATCGGTCGCCGCGCTAGTTACGTAGTACCCATCTACCTAAATCTACTAGTTTTTTTTTTCCGTTCTCACCACACGCCATCAGCAAGGTACATAGTAGTTAGGTACTTCACAAAATTATCGGTTAAAATCACTAAAAAAGGTAACTTGCATTGTTCGTAATTCCAGGAAGTTCCCATGTAAATTATAATATTATCAGAATATCACATCGCGCCACTTGCCGTGTCTACCGTCTACTGACTGCGGTGAGTTAATACAAATCGCGCTATGATCGAGCACCAAACCTTTGAGATTTGACAGAGGAAATGGAAAAAAAGGCCGTAAGAAAGTTTCCCTGAAGACGAAAGACATTTTCCCATCGTAAAATAAAAAGCGATATTTCTGAGATTATGGTAGTATTTCCACATTTTTGACAAATGTTCGTATGTTCTCCATGAATCCACTCTGAAAATTCTATGTCTGAACAGAAATGACAATATTATGCAGAAAAGTAGATAAAAGATTTGAGGGGAATAATGAATGATCATGGTAATGCATGGAGATGTTTTAGCCTCATATTGCGTTGCATGTAAATTAGGGGGACCACCCCCTAAAGAGCGCAACTACGAAAAGCGTAATGCAGAGGAAGACAACATTAGTTCCGCAAAATCTACATTTCATAAAAGGATTTTTTATTTCCAACTAGTCAATTATAATTTGTGTTCGAACTAGTAAATTATAGTTTTTGAATTAAAATAAAGTTTTTAATTATAGTTTTGGTTCGAACTAGTCAATTCTAGTTTTTTTCATGTTACGTATATTATTTATAAGAATTAGTGTTTAACGTGGATATTATTAGAACTCCGTGAGAGGACGGGCAGTGAGCAGAACAAGCTCAACATTACCCGATGTGATAAAAAGCACCTTTTTTAGATGTACCTATCTGAACAAATTTAGAAATAAATTGTCAATCACTAAAATAAAAACGATGAAACTAAAATGGTATAACCAATGTACATTTACATCGTAGCTCCTTCATCCTTTCTAAGTTTTATGTTCATTCCAAATGTATGGACAGGGTTCGCAAGTACGCTATATTATTACTCTAAGGTACGCACGCTCCGGACTAAATCCTAGGTACTACACGTAAATATATTGTATAATATATTACATCTGTTACGGGGTATTATCTTCTGTCCTGTTATTGCTTTGTAGCGAGTAGCATCCCTCTTGACCACCACTAAGAATATTATGGTTTCAGGCTTCGTAGGATGTTGGCAGGAATATTTATCCGTAGCTCTTACTTGGAATTATGTAAATATTAGTTAGAACTATTCTGATGAGGGGATTATTATTATAAACGTGGCTTTTGTATTCAACCCAGGGTTTTAAGGTGGATTTAAAATTTACTGTGTGGCTTTTAATATTGGTACTTATTGAGACATATTTTATTACATTTATATGACATTAGAAACACGCAAACCAAAACATCCCATAAAAATAAAATCATTGATTACCTCCAATAAACATATACATCAGAAGTATTTATAACTATATATTTATTTATGCCTACTGTGTATATATTCATACTTGAATTGGATGATCTTAAAAAATACAGATTTTATTTTATCTGTCATTTCAACAATATCATTAAACAAAAACCTAGATAGCAACCACCCTGTAAATTGCCATCTCAACACAGGCCTTTCACACCTAGTGAGATGGGCAATGACTGATTTCTGTAACTAAATGTAATATTAAAATAGTGAAATAAAAAACAAATATGCAATGAAGGTAAATTTGTCTAGTATACACTTTATCTATGTAAAGAGGTATGCCAAATTGAGCATTTTCATGGCGTATGCGTATATCCTATTGTCAATTTAGCAGCGAATCTCTGGTCATTGTTCTAAAGCCACTTGAAACATTACATCACAAGTTTGTGTGCGACAACAATCGTTGTTTATAAAATGTCAATTTGTTTCGGTAATTGTGCAACATGGAAGCCTTTTATTCATAAACGTTTTTTACGTTAAAATCATAATGGAACATTGTCTTAGGGCAAGCACCGTGGACGGTTGAGAAATCTGAATAATAATATATCAAACATCGAAATGTAGAATGCCATGTTCGCTATGTTAGTGATACTTGACCAAAGATTTAACCTAACAAATATGGACGAGAAAATCGTTAAATTTCACCCGTTTTGATTAATCCGAACAAAATTTACTGAGAAAAATTGTGGGGTTATAAAGAATATAATTATTACTGAACACAATAAATTAACGCACCGTAACAGTAAGAGATTCTTCCTCCAGGACGTTCTTGGTCTGCCTGCACTCCGTTTCTCCATTCTGACCTTGAATGAGCAGCTGTATATTTTTCGTTCTTCATTATAATTTTGGACTAAGCTTTTTCAAACTGCCAAATTAACTGTGTTATAATTTAATGACTTCCTGATCTTTCTTCCTTATCTGAGTGCCGCACGGTTTTTTTTTACAATTCGACTGTTATCCACATCTCAAATGCATCCAGAATTTGTATAGTAACTTTTGTCGAGGTCAGTATTTCCGTGTAGGCATATTTTTATTTGACACCTCATAGGAGCTCCTACTAAGAACAGTACGTTGTAAAGCCAGGGAAAAGTATATCGCCATCGCTATAGATATTGTTGTACGATGTCTGCCGCTGATTAAACCAAAGGGGAAAACAAATGCTAGCAACGTTTTACATGTCAGTATTTCACTCATGTTCACCAATGTCTCGCAGGTTGGTCCCTTTATTCCCAGTAATTCCCGTAAAACTGACCCCATTCGCTCAAATATGTATTCCGTAGTACTTTAGAGATATCAATCCATCTGTTAACAACGGATTTTGAATCAAACGGTACACTCTAGCTTTAGATTAGATAGAGTTCCACAGGTTGGTAAGGTGTTTCGGGGCTACAGCCTACAGCCTAGAAGCCGAACTTATTTGAGATCTATCTATCTATACCTACCTACAGTTAAGAACATAGGTCAGCAGTTGGTAATTTAAGAAACTACGCTAGCTCTATTGGCTTCTATCTGCAGTTTGAGAACTAGATTTACTTTCGGCATAAATGTTACCGTTTCTTTGGTTGGTAAATTTCAAAGGAAATAATGATGAAGTTAAGCAAAAGAACGCCCTTCATAAATATAATGTAGGTTAGAGTGCCGGAGAGTAATTAAGTTTGCTTTCTGAGCACGTCAAGTTGTTTTAATGATATACCTAAATGTAAATATGTTGGCTGCATACGGTCTCAAATTGTCTATGGTTATCTCGTTCACGTTCCACAGTAGTGCGTAATCTTAAAACGTGTAATCGTATTACACCTATCGCTACCAAAATGTAGATTGAATTATGGATGTTTTAAACTATTTTTCAGTGCACTTGTGAATGGCTTCTGCTCTCTTATTACTGTGATATCTACCCACGACACGTGAAATGCAAAACAAACCATGTAAAACTTGCGCTGCTTTGCATCAAAAGGCAATTAATTTTCTGTTCAACTATGTATATGGAATTATGGCAAAACAACAGTTCCGGAAAATTAGCCGTGGACACATTGAGTTACATAATACTAGATCAGTTCTCAGGTAGAAATATACAGGTAAGTATCTACATATAATGGAAAAGGTATCATTGATTTGATGACTTTTCTCAACAAACTTGCTTGAATTTGTATTATGTAAAATATATTTTTTTTACTTTTTAAAAATTAAGCAGTGTCGTGAAAGTGTGGAATTATTGCATAATCAAGTACAGTTAATCATTCGAGAGTAAAAGAAGTAAAGGAGAGAAGAGGAGGAAGAATGGTAAACCATAACACATTTATTAAACTGCTTTAGACGACACAATACAATAAAATACGACGTAAGTGAAGAAGCCGCGCACCAAAATATGCGAAGCGCGGCCCGAATGTATTAGACAGACCTACTGTTGTATTTGCCCTAGCAAATCTCTAAAATGAAAATCATTTTATTAGACATTGTATTACGAACGTTATTCACAAACTTTCATAATTTTATTTGAAATTATGTTCGGAACCATTGCTTTCGTAAAGGTGCACATTTAAATTCTTCTGTGGTTAACTTCTACTCTTTTGGTCCCTAAAAGCGAACAACTTACCCTAAAGGGTTAAGTATAATAATGTATCTGGCAAGCCTAGGACTTTGTAGTAGCTCTGTAGTAAATATTAAGGAAATAATAATCAATTTTAAAAAAGGTGGATACATAATTTGAAGAAATATAAAATTTGGCCTGGTTTATTGTCACAAAAAATAAGCCTCTCCGTGAATACCATATAAACTAACGACATACTTACGCTAAAACATGTCGGAATGATCAAATAATTTGAAAAATGTTTTCCTAAATTTCCACTTACCTGTGCTATGATATGTTTTTTTGTTGTTTTAATTAAAAAACACTTTTATGCTCGTTGGCTGCAACATATACGCGGCATCTTTAATTTTTATTTAATAAACTCTATATTGTTTAAGCTAATACTTTTATAGTTAGCTGACTGACAGTTCAAAAGGAATGAACTCAACAATGGCGTCACACGATTACGGACAGACGATTGAAATTTGACAATGAAGTTTTTAAAAAAGAAAGTAGGCGATGAACTGTTCTATTTTCTGTCTAACAAGGGATGGCAAGAGAAGAGTGCTACTAGCTACTATGCGATGCGATGGTAATTTATTTATTTTCTCTCACTGTATTATTAGGACACATCCTCTGTTATTCTCCATTCAATGGAAATAACCAAAATCAAATTCGACAATACAGGTATAACGGTTTATTTAAAAAAAATTTCAAAGAATAGTTCTTCAAAAGGTTGTTCTTTACCTTGTGATGCACCTTCAAATTATTCTTAATACAGTTAAAAACGGGATTTCAGGCACTTAACGATTGAATCTAAATGTTTCATTTCTTCATTATATATTATCAAGGCAATGCAGTTGCATGAACACGTGTCCCAATATATTAGGAATTTACTAAAAGTTTATCATGAAACCGCTTGCAATCTCGTTTTTTACCGAATTGCCAATGATTTGAAGAGATTCTTAATATATTAGCTACACTCACTTTTCTCCGCGTTGGATTGCACTTCTTTGAAGCGCTCACCTGTTATCTGAGATTACATCTGGAATCATCTGGCAGCAAATACAATGCCATTAGTCACCTTTTTGTATTTTTTTACGTAAGAAAACGTAACTTCATAAATATTTTTACTCTCCATGTTGTACTCAAAATTCTCAATTTCTAATCTGCTTACAAATCACAAATGAAAGTAAACAGTGAATTGGTTGTGCAATTTATAGAGATTTAAAAATCAAAGCTATGAAATCTCTGTAATGAATATGCATTACTTTCTTCCGTTAACAGATTCTATCACGATCAATATCAAAGTATTACAAAAGTACCTTCGTTCGTACCCATTCTTCAATGTTTAATTTTAAATATATATTTTATAATAACGATTAATCTGTACTGAATATTCACCCATGTATTTTATATGAAATTTAATGAATCATGAAATTGATTATATTTCTGGCTCCATTGCCTAAAAACTGATTTTCACAGTGACTAGTAGAATTGCATTTAATTATTTTCGATCATGTTATATGATATAATATTCTACAGAATTCGCTCTTTCCAGTTCTTGCGATGTTCTTGTAGGCGTAGTATAATTTCTTGTCGCGTTAGTCCTGGAATTTTCCGCCGTCCGTTTATACATTTTTTCTCTTTCAGTGGGATGTTCGGTGTCACAGTTTAGTTTCGTCAGTCATCGCTTTTCATCACCGAAATAACCCTCGCTAACTTCTATACTGCTAAAGGAGGGTTTAAGCATTTTCCAAGGAAGTTTAGTAACGATAAGTTTAACCGCGTGGAAGATATCTGATGGCACAAAATGATATTAAATATAAAATGATATGATCCAGTTTCAGTTTTCGCATTGAAAATAGATTTGAAAGATACCCCTCACTCTGAACCCTTTCCCTTTGTTAGTAAACTATTAGAGTTTAGAGTCGTATGAGTTGTGTTTTGTTAGTAAGCTGTGGCATCACATTTTAGTCGCATGAGTTGTGTTTTGTTAGTAAGCTGTGCCATCACATTTTAGTCGCCTGAGTTGTGTTTTGTTAAGTCTTTATCTTTATTAATCCCAATCCTCACATCCTTTTTAAGTCTAGCCCGAACAGAGGAAATAAAGTCGTAAGAACGTGATATTACAATAATATCTAACCTTAGATTTATTTCAGACTTTTGAACATTCATTAGAACTCATAACGACTATCGGTAATTGTTATCTAAACTAGGGAAAGTCACCCCAGGAATGTATAGCACGGTCATATCAATCATAACAACGAATCGTAAATGTAATTTGAATAAAAAAAAAAATACACTACTTTATTTGAATATACCATGTAACCGTAATTCTGTGATGCTGAATCAACGCAGAAGGGATTTATTTAAGCGTTAGTTTTTAGGAACAGCTTCAATAGAAATACCGTAAAAGCACAATGTTCCCACATGATGTCAACCTTTCAACGATTGCAATAGTGCAATGATCTCATCTACACAAACATAACTCTCGTTGATTGCGGACACCGGCCTTTATCGCAAAAGACGGATGGGGTCCATGCATCTCAGCGACAACTTGACAATAATAATCACAGGCACACCGCCTCACATCCACACAGCCTCCATTCACAGATTCGGTCCAAATGCAATCTGCGACTCGGCTGAGTGATGTGAGATGTCCGTTTGGTTGAATGTATAGCCCCGATCTGAGATCACAGTTCCCAGTTACCTGTAGGTACCTCTCCTCTCCATCTA
The DNA here is from genome assembly GCF_061612785.1 of Hesperophylax consimilis. Lineage (NCBI taxonomy): Eukaryota > Metazoa > Arthropoda > Insecta > Trichoptera > Limnephilidae > Hesperophylax > Hesperophylax consimilis. The sequence goes on along the minus strand of NC_142838.1, from coordinate 904,966 downwards.
CCCGGCTATCAAGTAGGCTTTCGTTAAAAACTTGCCTTATCCTAAAATATGTATATTATAACCTTATGAATACTTTACGTGTACTAATGGTTCCATCAATTATAACTGTGGTACAGGTTATTATTTAGAATTATATGTATTTGACGACCTAAGTGGCAGAACGTAGGTTCTGGAACCAGGTCACCGGTTGAAAACTCATCTCGGTTCATAGTGGAAAATTAGTATTTTCGCACAAAGTTTGTACATTGCGTGTTTGTCATGTCCCACGATTGATTGGTTTGTTAATTGTTACGTATTATAGAATATTGAAAAGTTGTATATTTTTAACATGCAAATTTACTAATTTAATATATTTAGTCAGTTAAATACAACTGTCGAACTTATACATTTTATTATTAATCAATTATTTAGATCAAAGGGTAGTGTGTTTTTATCATATCTTGTCTATTCATTCAACATTCAATTAAACAAAATCTGATTTCTCGTTATGAATGAATTAGGTATTTGAGATTAAATAACTTTTGGAAAATATTCAGTTCCATGTAAATACAGACCAAAATTGAAAAAATCATGTTTTGATAAAGAATCGGTATTACTTCCATTGCGTGACCATATGCAAGGATTTATTTATTAACGCACTTTTCAGGCGATTTTACAAATTAATAGTTTGTAAAATTATATAGAATTCAGTTATTATTACAGAGTTTTATTTTTATACATAACTAAACTGCCCCAGCAACAATCTTTTGTACCTATAATGTGGTAAATTAAAGGTGTTTCCTGACTGGGCATTATTATTAACGTGCATTAGTTTTCTGAGCAATGAAAAATAATAGTGCCATCTTATTTCATTCAAGTACACGTCATATATATTTTCCAGAAAGCCGATTAGAGTACAAGAGTCATGTGATCAAGTCAGTGCCGTCGATCAACGACAGTAGTTAATAGTGTAACCAATCGGCGATTTTGGTTGATACTCCTACATATTAATATGGTGGTTAATCTCAGAATTCAAAAACCGACTTCTAGTAATCTGGTATTGGTGGAAACTTATAAGGGAAATATAAAAAAGCAACGAAAACGAAATGCGTAAAAATTATAAAAACATGAACAAACTTTGACGAAAATGCTCAAATACTACCTTTAAAGATCGCTTGAAAAAGGTTACTTTCTCTACTCTTCCTCCCTGAGGTGGACGACACTTTACGCTATATGCAGCATGGCTTGGCCTATGTCAGCAAATGGCTTACCATACACTACCAATGGCAATGTTTGACGCGCGATATGCTGAAATAGGCCAAGCCACGAGAATATTGCGCGCTTATAGCGTGGTCTGTGACAGGTATAATTTGGATCAGCCTTGCAACTTTTTCCAATTGGGGATACTAAAGTTTAGTTGCCGGTTCCGGGAAGTTGGAACGTAATTTATTTTTATTTTTTGTACGTAACATGTTTTTCATAAAGATGGCAGTTTTCGACTCATTTCATGATACACCACTATGTTTGTCGATCGATGGAGGGGCTGAATACCATCTTTATAAGGATACTATGCCCGACTAGCATTGAAGAAATGCAATTTCAATTATTGCAATTAAAATTTTGAAAATAGTATAATATATAATTCCAATACAGCCCAGATGAAATTCCACATTAGAATTGTATCGATACGTTGCTTGGTAGGCTCGATAAATGTAGAGTTTAGTTCTAAATAGCCAGAAACCTACGTCTGTTTTTCTCGTTCCCCTCACCTGCAGTATTCTAATTCCAAGAGTTTCAAAAATATTCTTCGAAATTATAGTACTATACTGGTTTCGATCAGTTTCAACTCTTGTATAGTCATTTGGTTAAAAAAATATATTTTATTGCCTCTATATTTGATATCCTGCCCTGGGTATATCCCATTGAAGGTACAATAAAACATCCTTTTGTGCAATAGCTCTAAACAGAAGGTCCTGCTGAAAAAAATCCCTCAGGGCCTACGTCATCTTCGGGGATGCTGTGTGGGGTGTCCCTTTAAGTAAAAGAAGGAGAGAAAGTTCTGAGAAAGAAAATGGTATGAAGGGTGAGTAGGAATCTGAGGGTCAATGTATCCAGGAGTGACGGACGTATGAATCTGAATGAATCCCACTGCGATGCTCTCCCACTGAGAAAGTCCGGCTGGAGAGGTCCAAAGGTCTCCTTCAACCTGTCTCTCCCGATCCGACCCTCAACACAGTAGAGGTATGTAATCGCAACACGAAGCCGGGCACCCCTGCTAAGTCACCAAACGTAGCGAACCACTCGGAGTGACTAACGGCAGAGGCGTTGGTTATCCAATAGAAGGTTCCAAGGGGCGGCGGTACCCGAAGTACGAGATCAGTTAAGGCGTAGGTACTTTATGTGCTCATCTAAAAGAATATCATATTAATGTTGGTCTCGAACCAATGCTATGGGGTAATTGACGATTGTATTGTATCATTCATATTTAATGGTTTGCTATAAAATTGTTAGTAGGACATTATTTGCTGGGGAAATAATAATTTTAAAAGCAATCAAATCACAAATTGACAGATGAGTGTTACTCGTGGCACGGAGATGTGAATCGTGTCTGGCTTGAGGATTCTTCTCGACCTTTAATGTGTATGATTCGAAATTTTAGTAATTTAACCATAGGACGTACAAAAGCTACCTGTATGAGGGGTTCTTTGAATTTTATACATTTTTCCAATTTAAATTATTAAGAGGAAGCTACAAGCCAAAAATGTGTATATTCTTGGTATTGTAGGTAATATATACTTTGTAAATAATTTTATAAGAAAGCAAAAAAGTTAATCAAGTGAAACTGTCAGAGATAATCTTAGCTATAATACTGTATTTTTAAAAAGGTGTTTTCTTTACGCGTTCATACATTTCTATTGAATAAATATTTTTTTTCGTAGTTTACATTTATATTTTTTACTGAGTAATTTATTTTTTTAAATTTATATTCTACTCAAGCGAAACGATAGGAAAACCTTCAATTTATCTAAAGCATACTTTTTGGTATTCATAATGTACACCAATTCGTTATAAAGATTAATCAAAATAGTTATTTAGGGTTAAGCTTCGCCTTAAGTACGAAAATTCTAATGATCTTGCGCAATGCGAATGTCGTATTTCTTACTAGGTTACTCTGTATTAGCTTTTAATTGAATAAATCTAGCAACGTTGAATTTGAATACGCTTGTGTTTTTATATTATATAGATTTCACCTGATACAGGTGAAAACATACTTTAAAAAAAAAACAGAGACAACTGTTGGACAAAGAAGCTGTTTTTGAAAAAAAAAGCGTCATTTGTTGGACGTCAAAGCAACACGCGCTATTGCTTTTCTTATCTGCACAGACAGACTGAGCCATGTATGTGCACATGTTATCCAAAGATGAAATTATCTAAGGGTGCAATTCCTGATTTTTATTTTTTTTTATTTTTTTTTATTTAGTATCTATATTATACATTTTTTTTACATTTTTATAAGAATATATATATAAAAAATAGATGTTGATTATATTCATAGTCCTCCTCACTAGGAGATCCTGTGCTGAGGGGGACTAGGTTTTGGATAAGTTATTCAGCGACTTCTATGGTATGACGTATGACTCCATGTTTTGGGTAAGGGTTTCCAGAAACTTCTACGACGATGTTTTAAATATGCTAGTAAGTTCTTTTTCCGGTAATTCCTTAAGCCAAGATTTAATGTTCTTAATGCAGTTGTTTTTTGTTTTGATTTGTTTGATACTAAGTGGGAGTTTGTTTTATACCTTTACTGCTAAAAATTCAGAGCTTCTTTGTCCAAAGGTAGAGTTACACTTTGGTATAGTTAGTATCTCTGTTTGTTTGGCTCTGGTTTTATGAGTATGTGTGGTGTTTTCCTGAGAATTATTTTTGAGGTGTTGTACCAAAATGTTTTTAGCATAGATTTTCTGTATGCTTGGAACGTCAAATTGTTTAAAAATTTCTGTTGTTGACGACCTTATAGGAACCTTTATTATGGTCTTTATGATGCAATTCTGAGTTACCTTCAGCTGTTTTATATGTTTTGATACTGCTGAGCCCCATCCTATTATTCCATATTCCAATTTGGAGTGGCATAAAGCGGCATAAACTCTCTTTAAATCCCTAGCTGACAAAATGTTCCGTAATTTTTTGAAGAAGTAGATGAGTTTAGTTAACTTTTTTGAAGTTCGATCAATGTGTGAATCCCAGTGTAGTTTATCGTCAATTTCAATACCAAGATATTTTATGCTTTTGGTTTGTGTAATAATCGAGCAGGAACATTGAGGAAATTTTTTTTGACATTCATGTAGTTTGAGTATATGCTCATTCATTGGTTGTCCTCTTTTGTTTTTGAAGAAAATTAAATATTTGGTTTTATTCACATTTAATGTAAGGGAGTTTGCTTTAAGCCAGTTTTGAAGAACAGTTAGGCCATGTTCAGCCTCCTTATATGTGCTTGTCCAATCTTGTTCATGGAATAAAATTACAGTGTCATCTGCAAAGCTCATTATGTTTCCTTTGATGGGAAGATTCATAAGGTCATTTATGTAAATTAGAAATAGTATAGGTCCTAATACGCTTCCCTGGGGGACACCGTACTTAATTGGTAGAGTTTTGCTCCTTCTTTTACCAATTTGTACAAATTGTTCTCTTCCAGTTAAGTAACTTCTAAGTAGGTTTAGGGTTGTTTCGGTTATTCCATTTTTTTAGTTTTAAATACAGTATTTCGTGGTCAATGGTATCGAAAGCTTTTTGAAGATCAATGAAAACTGCTAGGCATTTTTTGCCTTCATCCAATTTTCTAATAATTGTATTTGTTACATTAGCTATAGCGTCACCAGTACCCAGGTTTTCCCTAAAACCATACTGCGTAGATGATAATATTTTATTAGAATCCAAAAATGTAAGCATTTGTTTTTTTATAACTTTTTCTAATATTTTTGATAGTGTAGTTAAAATACTAATTGGTCGATAGTTTGATACATCATTTTTGGGACCGTTTTTATATATTGGAATGATCGTAGCAATTTTAAGACAAGCAGGAAAAATACCATTTGATATTGACAGATTTATAAGATACGTCAGTGGGTGGATTAACTCATTTTGTAGATATTTAATTGATTTGCTTGATATCAGTTCATTTCCCGATGAAGTATTTATATTTAGGGAGGCTATAATATTTCTTATTTCATCACTTGTTATCTTGACAATATTGAGGCTGTTTTCTTGATTTACATCGTCAATCCTCACTGTATTTTCGATAGTACTAATTGAATTTTGTTTAATTTTATTTGCTAAGTTTGAGCCTATATTGCAAAAATAGTTGTTTATAAAGTCAAGAAGTTTATCCGGGTGTTCTGTAAAAGATGTGGGAATCTCATCAATGTTTAATTCCTTAATGCTATTGTCATTATGTTCATTAGTTATGATCTTAGCTATGATCTATTTCATTTATGATCTGCCAGAGTTTACGTGAATCATTATTACATTCATCAATTTTGTTTTTATAGAATGTTTCTTTAGCATAACGTATTACATTTTTACATGTATTACGATATCTTTTGTAGAATCGAAGTGTTAGGATATCATAAGGGTTGTTTTTGACTTTTTTGTGCAGTTCATCTCTTTTTCTGATTGAGTTTATAATATTTTGACTAATCCAAGGTTTAATGTGTAAATTTTTATGAGATAACTTTTTTTCTATGGTTTTGGTGTTTGATAGGATAATGTTCTGTAAAACTTCTATAAAATAACTCCAAGCAGTATCAGTATCATCTTTTTCCAGAAGGCTTGTCCAGTCATTCACTGTTAACTCGCATTTGACGTTTTCCCAATTTGTTTCAGACTTCGTTAGGAGTGATTTCTTTTTTTGGTTTACATATGTATTTTTTTTTGTAATAGATAGAATTATTGTATAATGGTCTGTCAGTGTGGTAGTACAAATAATGGCTTGAGTTTTTCTATTAGTTTTACAAAAGATATGATCAATGCAAGTTTTGCTTTCATTATATACACGTGTTGGTTCATCAATTAGGCTTTTATATCCATGGTATGCTAGTGTTTGCATATAATCAAATTTTTTTGGATGGCCATTTTCAAGAATATCAATATTTATATCACCGATGATAAATACATCTTTAGTTCTTTTTAGTAGACTTAGTTGATTAGATAAGGAGTTGAAGAATGGTTCTAGATTTTGTGTAGAAGGAGATCTATAAATTGCGAGTATTGTTGTGTCATTACCGATTGATATACTTAGACAGTTTGCATTATTGATACAGATCTCTCTGACATCAGCTTCTATATCTTCTTTAATATATACGATGACACCATCATTTTTTGTGTTGTTCATTATTGTAGAGTAAGGGACATAATTACCAATTTGTAGGGGGTAGTATTTATCAGTTAGCCAACATTCAGTAAGAATAATAATATCCCATTTTAAATTTAAACTTTTCATCAATATTTGTAGTTCGTCAAAGTTTTTATTGATACTTCTAATATTCTGGTGCATTATGTTAAAATTATTGTTTATAGATGATATGTTTGGTATGTTTGTTGTTAGTGCGTTATTCATTTTCTCAATTTAAATTAATTAAGTAATGTTGTTCATATTATTCACTAAATTATTTTCACCATATCATCAAGGTGCTTAATGTAGATAATTTTATCATCTTGTTTTTTGCGTATCATAACTTTACCCTGTTTGTACCATACATATTGGTAATTTTTTCTTTTGATAATTGTTTTGTTTTCCATAGGATTTCTTTATGATACGGGCTTAATTCTTCCCCGATGAAGATTCGAGATGTCGCCAGATCCTTGATTTCATTATAATTTATTTCCTTTTTCTTATCAAGGAGGGAATCTCTTTTTCTTTTATCGGAAAAGGTCACAGGAAGTTTAGGAGGGGCTTCATTTCGTCTGTCTGAGACTCTCGTGACGTCAGTTATATCAGTGTGTAAGAGGTGGATTCCTGCTGCGGCAGCAACTTTTTTAACAATTTCCAAAGGTTGTTCGCGGTTTTGTTGTGGAATTCCTGCTATTTCCAAACTATTAGATTTTGATAACGTTTCCAAATCAGAAAGTCGGATTTCAAGTTTTTTAATTATCATATTTTTTTCCATTTGGTCTTTTTTTATATTTTCAAAATCTGTTTGAATCGCTCGATTTAAATTATTTGAGACCTCAATTTTTTTTAACATCTCATCGTATTGAGCACTGATAAAATCAATACTTTTAGTAGTTTCTGTAGTTTGTAAATCAATTTTTGTAAATATATCTCTTTTCAGGGTTTCAAATTTTTTATCAATGTATTCAATAATCTTATCCATGTTCAATTTATCTTCCGAAATTATTGGGGTTTTGCTACGTGTACATCACTATTTTAGTAAGTTCACAAATGCCCCTCTTTAATTATGCTTGATGAAAAATTGATGGTGGCAATCACTATTTAATATTTGTTTTATTGCATAGACAAAGTCACTCAACTTGACATTTAATATTTTTTTACTTTAATTAGTTTTTGCGCAAAAATCACTCACACTTTGAAATCTTAACTAAAACTTTTGATCCCACAAAACGTAGAAGGTTTAAACTTTAATTTAATCTATTTATTGTGGCTTTAAACAACTCCTATTAATTTTTCGGCTAGTTTATAAGGGACGCGGAAATTTCAGATCTTAGCACTATAGTTAACCATAGAGAAGAATTACAATAATACTTTCAAGGAAAACCTATGTGTTTCAAATAAATAAATATTAAACACAGTATCAGAAAACACGCAGAACACGCAGGAAACCGATGAATCTACCTCATTCAGAAAACCAAAAACTTATTTTTTATCTGACCTTTAAATTTTTATAAACTTATTTCCTAATCAAAAAAAATTATACTAAAAAATCGACTCCAAATGTAATTATGTAATGTAGTTTCAACGGTTTGCCGTTTGTACTACGAGTTCCCGGTCACCGTGTATTTTTAATCGTTATTGTATATTATTTTAATCGTGCACCTAAATCAAAAGCATCTTCTTACTAGTTTTTATAGTCCATTGATTATTTTACTTGGGGATTGTGCCATATTCCTTAGTAACTTTTTAATAATATTTCCGTTTGTCCATAACTCGAAGAATCATAGCTGTAACGTTAGCTAAATGAACATGTCAATGGCCGCAACCAAATATTGACAAGACAAATATTGCGCCAACCATAATGTCTCTCAAGCTTTATCTTTATTAACTGATGCATTCAAACAATATACAATAAAATAAATCTGCCATCATAATAATGAATCTTTATTGAAAACCAACGCCAAGAAAGCGAAGAAAATTAAAAATCTAATCCAACATTAAACTGGATCCATAGTTTTGGAGAAAACAGGAAACATTACTTGGCCCCAGTTCGAAAATAATATTTATTTCGGAATCGTTTTCAGGCCAACACATTAAGTAGTAATGCTATTAGTGTAAATCCCTTAAATTCTGTAAATACATTACAATGTAAGGAAAATGTCGTAAATAACCGTTTACGAAAATACAAAAGAACAATAAACTATTCAATTTCCAGAGGAAACGCCGTATTTGTCAAAGCCTCCGGTATCTCATAACAGTTTTTTTTTAAAGTCAATTGGATTTCTATTGTTTCCGATATGCCGAATCCCTCTGGCCGCGTTACATTTTTTTAATTAAAAAATAATGAAAAACGAAGTGGATTTATGACGACTTCTAAACCACTAGAGTCGGATTTGAGTAATTACTGTCGAAGCGTTAAAGTGGTCAGGCGATACGCGATACGCTATTCGCCAGATTTAACGGCTTTAATTCCGCGGGAAATGAGAGGTACTTCGGGTAAACCCAATTTTCAGACAAGGCAAAAATATTTAGATTTAGTGCCTTGTTGAACTCGTGTTCATTGGAAATTTTTATATTTGTTTTAGCAGTCGTAAAACATAATATTTTGGATACATTGGCAATAAAATAAGTACTTCCTAGTTCCTGGCTTGGGTGACTTTGTAGGTTTATCGTAATTGGTACAAAATATACACTATATTTTATTTCTTCACTAAATATAAGCTATATAATATAAAAATAGATAACAATAATTATTTTACACAATATAAAAATAGTACATAACAACTCATCCTAACAATGTTCACTTATTTTAAGATCGCACAGTTTTTTCTTAAATTTTCTTATTCGATTCTCCGTTTTGAGGCTATCGAGAAGGATATGGTAAATGTTTGAACTCTCATGGCCTATGCAGTACTATGCACCTCTTATCACTTTCAGACTTTACTGCATTAGTGTACTTATTATTATGTTGTCTTGTATAGAGTTGGTGTACTTGTGACATTTTTATAAATTTTGTGTTCGTGTGTATAATTCCATTTTGTATTTTGTAAATTTAAAGGCATATGGTACACGTATATATTTATACAATAGAATTTCTATCGTATGAATAGTTAAGTTCATTTCTTAGTATAGTTTTTTCGTGGTGGTATCTGGGTTATAGTTGAAGGGATTTTTTTAATAATTTTATTCTGTATTATTTGTTAATCATTCAAGGATGTAATGTGTATGTTTCCCCATATCAGATAATCTAGGTGGGACTGTATTATGCTAAAGTATAAGTCTCTCTTTGATTCTGTTGGTGGAAGATGAGCGATTTTACAAAATACACCAATTAGTGGAATAATTAACATAATATCTGCATTAGATTTGCTTTAAGCATTGTGGCTGTGATTGAACACTCAACTTGAACAATATATACGCAGATGTAGCGGATCGGAATTTAGGTACAAGAAGGATATACTGTCATGCCTTTTCAATCAATATTAATTGAGTCTACTTATAAGTTTTGCATTTACTGTATCTCTTACTTTTACATTCTTATAGAGTTTTTTTCATTTTATACTTTCTACTTTATACGTTCATTGTATATTATGATTTATGGTATATTTACACCGTTGACATTAAATAAATAAATCCATTTACCTTCTCATGTGTGACTTGCATATAAGTAGATGAAGCAAATTTCGTATAAATGTTAATTATTAAAGTGTGTGTAAGTTCATTTGAAATTATTCGCACGTTTTAAATTCACTAAAATGTATTCAAATAAAATAAGGTCCTGGGTTTCAAAAAATCAATAAAAGCAAATATTTAAAAATGTTTTGTTTTGCATGAATGTAAAATTTTCGGCGCAGAGCCATTTTTTGGTGGATTTTATCACTTTGTTACCCACAACAACGCCGGCGCAACTTCTTGCAACAGTCATTCTGTACAGGATGTTTACGTATGTATCTTACGAGTACATTATCCATTTTTTTATTATTTGGTGCGCACTTCAGGTCTTCAGGCACCGAGGCAAAAACCCATTGGCAAAATCAATGGACTGCAATTTCCGTATGGGCAGTGCACAATCCTGTAAGAATCCATACAAAATTAAGTATGCGGAAATTGCTTCAAGTTAAAAAAAGCCTTTCGCGAATTGAGTATGAAATGAGTTAATCCCTCCCACAAGCTACCAACTGCAAACCTTCAGGTATGATAGGTGTGATCCATATGTATAACGTTCTTAGGCTTATTTAATGAAATGTTTAGGACGTTTTGAAAACCAAAATTTAAAAAAAAGTTTTGACAGAATTAACAAACAATGTAAGTATGTAGAGAAGAGGGTAATATGTATTACGTATGTAGAGAACAAGGCAATATACACTACGTAAGTAGAGAACAAGGTAATATATACGACGTACCAAATGCAAAAAAATAATGAAAAGCGTTGGTTTCACTTAGCTGCCTTTACGTCTGAAAAACAGCCAGTAAAAATTAAATAGGAATCACCAAAACACATTCGACTTTCGGTTGTGGGTCCATCTTGAGTTATTGTAACTCTGGTTCAATGAACTCCGTTTTTTAGTGTAACTGATTGTGTCCAGAATTCAGACAAGCTATAAAGTACCTACCTATTGTATAACATTTAAAAATAAAAAAAACATAATTTTTGCATTTCTATTCTTGAAATGTGTATTTATTTTGTTTACATTTCTTAAGGTTAATCTTAAGAGGAAGCTACAAGCCAAACATGTGTAGGTATATTCTTGCTATACCTTATATCATAGATAAATGGGCATTAAAATCTCTTGACAAAAGGAGTCTAGAAACGTTCGATTTCAAGCACAAAACCGTTTTTTTTTATTTTGTAAATAGTTTTATAAGAAAGCAAAAAAGTTAATCAATGAAACTGCCACAGATAATCTCAGTTATAATACTGTATTTTTTTTAAGTTATTTCATATACGCGTTCATACATTTAAAAAAAAAAAATTTTAGTAGCTTAAATTTATATTTTTTATTCGGTAATTTATTTTTTTATTTGTATTCTACTCAAGAGAAACGATAGGAAAACCTTCAATTTAGGTATCTAAACCATATTTTTTGTATTTATAATGTAGGTACACCAATTCGTTATAAAGATTAATCAAAATATTGATTTGGCATTATGCTTTGCCTTAACAACCAAAGTCAGATTTCATGATTTTCAAATGTTTGCACTTTTTCCATTTTAAGGAAAGCGTTATTTACCAACTACATTTACAAATATAACAAATACCAAGTGATTTTTCACGGTCTCTAATAAATAGTATAGAACAAAGCCGATATCCTCATCTGTCTGTGCGCTTAGTTCTTCTAAACCACGCAACGGATTTTGATTTCACTATCATTTAGAAAATATCTTCCGGAAGGTTTATGTAACAATACATGCATATTATATTTATAGAAATTAGAGAAAAGTAGAACAACGCCGGGTACACGTCAGCTAGTTTATAATATAAAGAAAAATCTACCGGAGATAAACACCGGACCGAAATATACTTGAACCTTCAAATTCTTTTCTTTTAATCCCTTTTCATATTTTGGTGCACTCCATTTCAAACTGTACTAAAAAAGAGAAAAAAATATATTTTGACAGGTGGATTATTGAAAGGACGAAACAGTGTCAGTCATGTCTGTGGTGTCAGTGGTAAAAGGTTGCGGGAAACGGCAGGGTTTGAGATTGGTGGAAGAATGGAGTGATGGGTTTTGAACATGGTGTAATTTAAGGATACAGGAACATTTAAGGATAAGAAAACAGGAAAGGAAGGAAATAGTGGACTTATTTGTACAATGTTTTGTGATTAAGCCACAATATCTATAAAATAAGAAATAATGTGGATTTTCATTATTTTCAGTGATCCAATATGTTCTCCCCTGAAAAGCACTAACCAATTCCATCAATTCAAAGTGATTATATAATATAATAAGAATAGTTTATATTTTAGCCGAGAGAAGAGGCAAACAATTAATATTGATAACTTTTCCCAAATATGTCACTTCCAGGCATTGTGCGAAAACCCACAATATAACCCGAAGGTACGTGAAAAGAGCCCCAAGATTGTAATAATGAATAATTGACTAGTGGAGGTTTAGTAACAAAAGCGGTACCTTAACCTCATGATTTATGCGTTCCGGGAGCCGCCATACCACATAGAAATACTTCACGGCAATCGGTATGCTTTAATCTCTTAATCAACACACATTTACTTGTATTTTTCGCGCAAAAACGACAACGAAAATACATAAATACAATAATTATAACTTATATCCTTTATTTAACAACTTCACAATGATTACGCACGGAAACTTAAATGTTATGTCTTAGTGATTCGTGTCGGATCGAGGTACCTACAGCTGATACAAAACGGATAGTATCTTATAAATCGGTTAACATTTCCTGTCTTCGATGTTGAATAAGTATTATGTCTGCCGACATAATGTTTAGCATTTATGGTAATAATGCAATGCCGAAAAGCGTACAGCGAGTCTAACACACAACACATCACAAGGCATATTTCTCGCAACGCGCCAAGGGACTCTCAAGGCCGACTTTCGCCTTATTTGCAAACACGAAAACATTACCATTGCGAAATTGAGTTCACCGAATGATGATTATTAACGAAATGGGGTATTTGTAACCATGAAGTCTTGATTCACGTATATTTATTAACGGCGCAGACTTTTTGTACCAACTTAAATTTGGATTTGAAGCCAAAATATCAAACCAAATTAAATTTTATTTGTGTTCACTAAAATCTAGTACGGAGATGTGCTATTTTTTATTTGTGTTTTATTACATATGGCCATTAAATAATTCAATTTGGCATGATTTTAGGAACAACTTACTTAGTGTATCTCAACAAATATGAAAAGTAATTTAGCATTTGTGTTAACAGTTTTCAATTCGCTTAAACACACACAGCGGTGGAATGTCTCTTGGTTGCGCTGTATAAATGTTATGATATTAGGTTTTATTTTACGAGAATATTAGTTGTTTATTGTTTAAATTATTAGTAAAACAAACAAGGCTGAGTAAGTTGATCAATAATATAGATAGGTTTTTACGATCTCACCCGTTAACAATATTAATTTGTTCCGACACTTTCTTCGGTCGATATCAATGAAAGACTTACCTTGTTTTGCAAAGCTTTTATGTGACCAAAAAAACTCTACAAAGAAAATACTTTTTTTTGCCAACAATCCTCGAACGAAACTTGAGTTGATAAATTGAATAAATGAGCTCGAGATTTGGGTGTGAATTTTGACTAACTATATGTAGTTAATTAGCGGTTATCCGTGAAAAATCACTAAAGATAATTTTGCCGAAAAAAATGTTATAGGCTTTGTTTTTTTTTACTAATGCGGGGTATTATATAACTTTGAAGATTCAACGATCTCATTATCAACTTTTTACATTTAAACAGCTCAAATTTTTTTGGTAATTGATTGTTGAATATATTGTAAGTTTTATATTTCCGATACATACTCAATATTATTAATAATGCCTCCAAAATTTTAACTAAATTAAACTTCCAAATTTCCGATAGCTAGCTAGGTATATTTGTTAAAATCTTCTTTTAAAATCCTTTTATTAAAATCCACGGAACAGCCCGGCTGGGCGTAAAACCAAATAGAATACAAATTCTGACATTTCCCATACTCTCTGTTGGCAACATACTACACTAGCGTCTCCTGGCGGCATGCGTTGGGCGCATTGACTAAACATCAACATGGTTGTGCGCCTTGATTTTCTTTAATACATTAGATTATACGTTAAATATATTCACTTTAATAAATTATAGAAATCGATCAAACAAATAGGTAACCTACACACGACCTTACTGCTTTTTTGCTCATAAATAAAATATGTTTAAGCGTCTATTAAAAAATCTGTCTTTGATGGTTTAGAAAGATAATAAAATATTTTATTAAAAAATAAAACTATTATTATCATTAATTCTATTTGTGTAAACTTCTATGAAGACTAATTAATAATATAGGGTATTAATTAATTATTTATTTTTAATAGAATTCAATGTAAAAGTCCGGTTGGGCGTAAAACAAAATAAAATAAAATAAAAATCTAACACTATAACATTGTGATCTACTGACAAATTGAAATACTTTGATTATAAATTATAAAACTTGTCACATCTGCTCATAAAATGAAATAAAACAATGTTTACAATATGTAATATAATTACATTATTATCACAAAGAAAATAACCCGAACAGTAAAATTCCCACAATTATAACGTATACTGGTATCCTTGTTTTTTTAATTATCTGCACACACAGCATCTTATACTTTTGGGTCGTGTTTATATAGGGTATTCGGGGGTAAAGTGTGTTAACTTCGGGAGGTGATTATTCATGATGTTAGAAGTAAAAATGAAGATGATTTTTTTTCGAAATTCAAATGTTTATTTTCCCATAAAAAAATATTATAAAATATTAAATATATTACAAAGATGAATTATCTTTTATACGTAAAAATTACCTACAAACATTCAAATATCGAAAAAAGTTACATACCAGTTTTTACTTCTAAAAGCATGTAGAATCACCCCCCGAAAATAGTGCACTTTACCCACGCCGACACCCTGTATAAAGTTTATCAATAATGATCAAAATACAAATTAGGAAGCGCAAAACACCACCACCAAGTACTAAATAAATTCAATGTGCAGCCATTGAAAGGAATGTCAACTTCAATATGCTACACCAGCGCCTCTGGCAACCAGAGATGCTTTACTTGAGTTGGACGTATTATTCATATTATGGGGCATTTGGAGAAGATAACTAACCATCCCAATTTGTATTAATATTCGGTTCTATAAAAATGTATTCTGAAATTGAAAATAACCTTTCAAGATCAGCCGTAATTGGTATATGTTAATATATCAGCCCAATAACGTATGGACGAGTATAGAATGATTTCATGAAATAAAGATATGACTCTTAAGGAAGGTTCACTTAACCCCTGTTCTGTTGATTGTAAATCAATATTGTGGCGCTGACTTTAACGTGTTCTCATATAAATATGCATAATGAGGCAATTCATCGAAGACATCGACCAAGTATTAATATATCATTCAGGATGATTCAGAGTCACGGTTGCGCTCAAGGGGTTAATTGTAGAATTACGGAGCCATTTAAAGTCAATTAAATGCAATGTCAGAAAACAAATTTATTTATTTTTCATAATAATTTATCTGTGCCCTTTGACGGCTTTGACAGACAATATTTTTTGGATCCAGGAATTAACCCTCAAACTGGTAAATATATAAACATTAAGATCTTATTCATAAACTTGTTTTAAATTTTACACAACTGATAAACAACCATTTAAGTAGAGTAAACTGTTGTGTATAAGTTGTGTAAAATTTAAAACACGTTTTAGTAGCTTAGGCTGAAAGAATTCACGTATGTTTAGTTGTGGCTTTCGCTCATAGCCGTGGATTCGAAGTGAAATGGTTAAAATAATAATAATTTCTCAACATTGAGGGCATAACTAATAAAGTATTTAACATTTTAAAAAGACTGATAAACTACCATTTACCCTACATTAATGCTTATTAGTAAGGGGGTATAAAATAATAAAAAAATAAGAACTTACCCATTTTAAAATAATGTGAAGAGTATGATATGTTTAGTAATTATTACGAGTCAGGCAATTTCGGGGTGAATCTCAATAAAATGAAAGTATATTTTTTAGTAGGTACCTATTCCAAATTTAAACAGTAAGTAATCAAAATTCCTTTTAGAAAGCAATTAAAATGGACAAATAAACATTCAAAAATAATTTTGCCTTGTGATTGTGATATTAATAATATAAACTCTCTTAAAAATTATCACGAAATTCTAAATTATGCATTTGAAAAAAGTTTATGATTCGCCATAATTTACAATTTAAACAAATACGAGTACTTTTGTTTTAGACCACTTTCGGAATAACCCTTCCTTCATCAGGAGAATATTAAAACTAACATATATAATAGAACATAATAAAACTAACATACAGGGTGTATCGGCACGTACCCGACAAACTTTAACCAGCTATTCCTTAGCACATTTGTCCTTTGCTGTCCGGTACCGGACAGCAAAGTGCCCATAACATTTTTTACTCCAAATGTGCTAAGGAATAGCTGGTTAAAGTACACCCGTGCCGATACACCCTGTATAGATACACAATTTATTAAAAGCAATAATTTGTTATCCTTTGTGCTATACATAAGAAACCTTGTCTAATAAACATTAGTTAAAAAAAATAATAGATACACAATACTGACGGATAAATATTTATGTGTCAAAAGTGGGACGTGACCAAAGGGGAAGGGAAGGGAAAGGGGTTCCCGTAAACCGCTCTGTTCTTCCCCAATTTTGTAATTTATACACGTACGTTCTTTCATCATTAGTTTGATTATAAATTATTTCATATTTGCTAATAAATTATGTATAATTTTTGTTAATACTTCTTCAATACATCCTACGAGAATTTGTTGAAGATTTTAGGTTTACCCAAAAAACAGCGTGTTTTACAAAGGACAAAAACTTTATAATGATCTACCAAAGCCACAAGTCTTGGCACTTTTCCTACGATGTGTGCCATAAAGGTGATTTATTTCCAGATTGATGTTTTTATACCAATTTATCTGTGTTTCTTAAATTGTGTTTTTATTTTGTATATTATGTATTTCCTAGTAGATGTACCAAAAAAAATATCTTGCGTGCAATCTATAAAAATTAAAAAAAAAAACAAACAAACAAACGTGGGGAAACAGGGGGCGTTATGTTTTTACTATGTCCTTTATTACCGATACTGTATCAAAGAACTTGAAAGATATGCCTGTACACATTGATGTATTATAATTAGATGAAATATGATGCGAAAAAATAGGTTCCGATTTTTGAGCTCCAACTCTCCCATCACTCTAACTAAAACTACCGATTCCGGTCTACGTGCACGTCTTATCGCGTTCTAATAGTGGAACAAGTTTCGACGAGATATTATTAGGACGCAGTAGCGCCACTAATTATAGCTATATGCCTGTAGGTATATGATAATAATAGCATAGTACAAATGATCATGTCAATGTTTTGTATTTTCAACAAAGGAAATCACGTTATTAAAACTAAACATTAAAAATGAAACAAAGATGTACGTGCCTTTATTGATGACCATGGTATTTGAAACAATTATAAAGAAACATTTATTATGTTATTTCCTGGTATAAGTTATAAGTTAGTGTAAGTACCAATGTAAATATGTATAACAAACCTTAATCATTTTTTAATAATGCACCTGAATGTAGTTGAGTCGGTAGATCAGTTAACCGGACAGGTAGGAACTAGGAACCTTCAAGGTAAACCAATAAACTGTGCACGGTAAGTATAGTGAAATATACCAATTAACTACGTAACCGAACAGTTTGCTTACCAGGTACCACACATCATTTGACAGCACTTCAATTCGTTTAGTCGGTCCGTCGCCGTCGTTCAGTCTGCATTTCAGAAGACTCCTACCTTCTCAAGTGCCATATCCTCGACAACTCCATTTCCCAGAAGTAATAATATTATTCCGCCAAGATTCAAGCATACTCACTAAGTCGGTTTTCTTTTAAAGCAGGGTAGTAATCTTATCTCGTAGGAAGGATGAAGTAATCTTACAAACTAAACACAGGAACAGAACTCAACCTGCGACTTCCGCATCCAAAATGCCAGTGCTCCACAGAGATCACATAGAAACATAAAAATGAACCATTTTTCCAAACTTCTTTTAGGTAATAAAATATGTAGATTTCTTCACTTACTGAGCATGAGTTCTAATGTCCTCCGTGTTCCTTGTGAGGTTAGAAAAAGTGACCTCTTTAACTTCTTTAGTTTAGAGTGAGACAACAATAGGTATCATCTGATTTATAATATAGCGCGAACTCACTGACGTAGTTGGCAGTATCCGTTTCTTTATAATTGCGTGTTCCAATAATATTGTGCATTGTTAATACATATGCACGTACCCCTTTTATTTAAACTGTCACAAACAGAATTTATATTCCAACAGGATCATTTGAATAATATTGGCGCAGCCGGTAAGTAAAATTTCTAAGAATCAATTTCTTCTGTTCAACGATATATACCATAAAGCGTGTTAAAACCATGTATTTAGGTACACTGTAAAGGTATTGCTCGCTTAAATCCATCTTCTAAACACGTCCACCAGTATTCAGTAATTACATCGTCTCGCTTCAGCACTGAAGCTTCCGTGAACAATCTATAATGATGATAGATAAACGTCACGGTTCATGAGCCGATCTCTCGTTGTTTGCATAACTCGCTGCACCGGCCTTGATTCCCGTTCTCCTGTTCGCTGTAGGTATCTCCTACGACATTGTGATGTTCTCTCCGAATAAAACTAGGAATCCCACAATGCTGATTTGAACAACCGATGTAGGTACTTGGCAGTCGGTATCATCGCCAGGCAAAATAGATGGTTTAAAAAAATTAGTATTTTGTTCAAATGTAAGTGGGTCAAGTTGCAATATCACTGTGACATTGACGGGGATACGCCCCCTATTCTATATTTAGCCTAGGACGCTCCTGCATAGAAAGACTGAGCTTATAGGCTGTCAGGAAAGTAAAAGTAGGTAGGTACTGTGTACTACCTTTAATTTATCAACTTTTTACGTTGTTCGGCTGATTTTTGCATAAATAGCAAAAGTTAATAGGCTTGCCTGTACCAACCTTCTGAATGAAAATCTTATTAGATGGTTTTTAAATGGCATAAGATTTTTTGTATTGTCGTGCACCAAATTAAAACTCTCCCTTCTTTTGACTCTTATCACGGGAGCATTATTTCAGAACGTGCTTCCCGCCTTCGTTCTTTTCCTTCCTTCTATCATTCCATCCATGTGAGTCCCTTTACCATGCGAATGTCAAAAAACCTTTTATGATTTGTGAACATCTTTACGGATTTATTTAAGTCTACTCCAAATGTGTTACCCAAATAAGGTGTCAGAGCTTTGACCTCCGGCAACCCCCGCTATTCACTGCTAGTAGTAGCGTAGCTATAGTATTCACATGGGGAGGGGTTCGCCCCCCCCCCCTTTTATACGCCCTTGACTGCTAGTCAGTACCGGCTAGCCTGCCTTCTAAATAAGGCATTATGAAGTCAAAAGACTGAATAATGTGGAATAAGATGCACACGACCCCCCATTGATCAGGATTTTATAAATTACCTAGAAACAGACACAGGGCAAATGTATTCATATCTTCTCAAATTAATGTTTAAATAAGAGATCACATACTATATACTGCATGTGGATGTTATAACAAGAAATCACATACTTTATACTGCATGTGGATGTTATAACAAGAAATCACATACTTTATACCGCATTTGGATGTTATAACAAGGAATCACATACTGTATACTGCATTTGGATGTTATAACAAGGAATCACATACTGTATACTGCATACGGATGTTATAACAAGAAATCACATAATTTATACTGCATGTGGATGTTATAACAAGGAATCACATACTGTATTCTGCATATATTATGGATAGTTAATCTGTCGAACGATAAATTAAATTAAATTAAATAACATTAAAAAAATATTTACTGGCTTCGGATGCGAAGTGTGTATTTATTTATTTATTTATTATTTTATTTACGCCCTAATGGTCTTTTACATGAAAATATACATTTACATTGATTACAATAATTGAACATAAGAAGATAAATGGAGTTAATTGTAAGAAAGCAACACATATAATAAAATTTTGTGCAAACTAGCAAAACACTAATAAGATGGATTCAATATAAAATATACCCAAGCATGAAATAGTAAGTAAAAGAAAGTTCAACATAAAAAGTAAGTAAGTGGGTGTGTTTAAACCCAGTATTAATTGTGAGTTTAACAAATCGATAAACCAATATAAATTAGAGTGTAACTTACTCGTGAGGTAAAGAACATTATAACAGAGATTTAAAAAAAAAAAAATAACAAAATAAGAGTTGCACCTGTAAAAAGCAAAAACTAATAGAATTTAGCAATATCGACATGAATAAGAAATAATAAGATCTGAGATGGAACATAGTGTTATGTATAAAAAGTAGTTAGTAGGTATATGCATACAATTATAAGTGTATAGTAGAGCAAATAAAAAACAAACAAATATGGATATAATTTACTTGAAAGGTTTCGAATGGGAGAAGATGTAATAAAATTATTAAAGCTATAAAAGTTAATTATTAGCCGATAGAATCGAAATAAGTTGCCTTTTAAAGCTCACAAAATTGTCAAAACCAAACATATCTATAAGTTCACAGTATTTATTCGCAAGGTTGTGAATTCTAGGAATTGGTGAAAAAATAGAATAATTAGTGTTGAGGTTCTTGTTAAATTTAAAAGTATCTTTACTGCGAGTTTGCCTAGCAGGAACATTAATGCAAATAAGTTCCAACAAATTAGGGCTGTCAATTAAAGATTTAATAATTTTGAATAAAAATAGCAAATCAATTAACACTCTTCTATCAGATAATTTAAGAAGTTTAGTTTCAGCAAGCAAGTTATTGTAATTTATAAATTCGATTGGAATTTTCATTTTAAAATTAATGTACCGAAGGAATTTATTTTGTACCTTTTCTAATGATTGAGAATGGACCTTGTAGTACGGTGACCATACGGTGGAATTGTATTCTAATTTGCTTCGTACTAACGAGCAATACAGATGTTTTAATGTTGACATACTTTTAAAATTTGCTCCCATTCTCAAAATAAAACCTAGTATTCTCATCGCATCGCTTGTTATTTCATCGATGTGTTCGTTAAACTGTAGACTCTCGTGGAATATAACACCAAGATCACGAATCTGTGATACACGAAGAAGATTAGCACCATTCATAAAATAGGAAAAATTAAGTGGATTTTTGCCTTTGTAAAAACTGATAATCTGGCATTTACCTAAATTTAGTTGCAAATCATTGACAGAACACCACGCACATAGTTTATTAAGGTTCAACTGCAAAATTGCGCGATCGTCATCGTCTTTGATTATTCTGTATATCTTCAGATCGTCGGCAAATAACAGGACTTTAACATTAGTAAAAATATTAACAATATCATTGATAAACAAACAAAATAATATTGGGCCCAAGTGAGATCCCTGTGGTACTCCGCTCGAGGCAGCAAATGTATAAGAAGTAAACGAATCTATCTTGACTGCTAAGTACCTTCCTAATAGATAACTCTTAAACCATTCCAACATGCTCCCTCTTATTCCCAACAATTTTAGTTTACGTAATAATATTTTGTGGTTTACTTTATCAAATGCCTTACTGAAGTCAGTATATATGGAATCAGTTTGATGTGATGCATTAAGGGCATTAACAATATCATTCGTGTACAATATCAAATTGGTAAGAGTAGATCTAATAATAATAATAATAATAATAATTGGATAATTTGTAGAGCGCCGTTTTTGTGAAAAATCACCTCAAGGGCGCTGTACAATTTATTTCCTAGGATCTACATTTGTTATTTAGAAATGATACCAAAACATACTTACCTGGCAAGTCACTTCCAACAAACACACTTATATTAAAAAGTTTATGCTTATAAAAGATAGAACTGCACGCAGAGGACACTATATCAAAAAACACTGGTCGTCGCATGATCTTAAGTCTGCTATAGTTTTTATTTTAATTTAAATGTATTTTAACTGTCCTAAAAGCCTACAAATTGTTAGTTGTTATCATTTTTATTTATTTATTTTTAATTATTATTTTTATTTATTTGATTTTATTTTTAGTATTTTTTACATTTTGTTAATTTAAATGTAAATTGCCGTCAACTGTGAAAGTGGAGGTTTCTGAAATTATGGATACGACTGTCTGAAAAGGTGCGTTTTAAGTTTAGACCTAAATTCTGTCGAGTCTGCGATCATTCTCAAATCATGTGGCAGTCCATTCCAGGCTTTAGGTCCTGACACGGCAAAAGCACGCTCACCGAACTTAGTATCTGGTGTGCGCTTTGGTTCCTTCAACCTTCCGATAGCTGATGACGTTGCTGACCTAAGGGTTGACTGTCGGGAGATGGGATGAATCCATGTTGAAGGGGAGAGATGGTTCGATTGATTCGGGATATCAACTTATCTAGTACTAGGCTTTCAAAAAGTTTGGGTAAAGTAGACATTATACATATTGGCCTATAATTTGTTACTTCGCTCTTATTACCTTTTTTGAAAATGGGCGTTAAAAGACTAAACTTCCAAAGGTCCGGGAATACACCTGATGAGAGTGACTTTGTAAATAACTTATGAATAGGATATGACAATGTATGCATACAATTTACTAAAAACCTGGGCGGAACATTATCAGGTCCTGCGGATTTTCGGGAATCAAGACTCTTCAGCTTAGATATAATATCGTCTATGGTTACATTACAGTCAGATATATCAAGAGTTTCAACCAAATCAAAGCACGAAATATTGCTGTCTTCACTTGCATTAATGTAAACGCCGCTAAAAAAGGTATTGTAAAGGCTATATAATTTTCCAGTGTATGTCTTTGAATGTTTTACCCAGTTCATCGAGACCTCCGCCCTGCCACCAAATTACCGGCAAACTTCGAAAGTGGAAGTCGTAAAGGAGCAGACAGTTTCAGGACGCAAGCCTTCGAGTCCTTACTGCAAGGTCCTCGGTATCCCTAGAGCTGTCTGCGCGAGCCTCCGTGCTTGAATCCTTATTATTCCCGAATATCCGCACTTCCTCCGAGCGAAATAATCTGCAACTTTCAGATTGAAAGATAAATACTTACACATCCAACAAAAGCTCACACCGAAAGCGCTTCCTTGAAAGATCTCAACTACAAATAATACACACCCTTTTTATGAACGTGAGTATTTTGAACGGTACCAGTATTTAAACTAAGCATGCAAACACAGAGCTTTTCGAGTATAACCGAACCAACACAAGAAAACCGTACAGGATTAAAAAAGTAAATACAAATAACATTTACTGACGTACAGCTGAAGTGACGGTTTATTGCTTTTTACTCGGGTTTGTTATTTTCCTTTCCGCTGGCGTCATACGAGCGAGGTCTAGCGGAGTGCGCCAGCCGAGAACGCCATTCACCTCACGCCCGTCGCCGGCGAAGCGCGTGTTTGTCTCCGAACTGTTCGTTGTACTCTTGTTTGCGAGTCTGTTTACCATACGCACGTTGTGTATCAGAGCGATCATGTGTCTGCCGAATGAATCCTTCTCTCAAATACCAGTGACTAACTTTAATAATATCTAAAACATTAAGTGAATATACTATTACTTTCGATTCAATCTGTTTTTCGATTAAAAAACTTATTTACACTTTATCTGTGTGTGATTTCTAATGTTAGTTGCATTGGCAATTAAAAACAAATTAAAAATAGACTTCGAAGTGCTGAAAAAATTGAGTGTCGAACTGAAGTCAGTGATTTATTTTGAAGTGCTCGTTGAAATCAACATAGTTTGGTGCATATTAATGAGTACTTACTTAATTATTTCAATGATTGAGATAATCATCGGGAATCTTTAAGCCGACGAACTTGTGTCTTCTGTTTACCGAGGAAAGTGCCACTGTGGGTGTACTGTCCTGGTCCATTCGCAGCTCGCAGAGAACACACAGCCTCTGGTCGCAGTGAACCCTGAGCACAGAGCACGTGGTCATTGTCTGAGACTAGACGTGTACCTACTTCAAGGAGTGTTTACTGTTTAGTTTATTGGGAGGAGATACTGATCACATTCTTTTAACACAGGGGGACAAATTAACAACACTAATATATTGTAAGTACCTACCCTTTATTTCTAATTTTATCTTATTTGATAATATATATAAACAATCTGAGTTTGAATTTAAGTTATGTTTGTCCTCCCTAGGTGTAATTCAACAAGATGCAAATATAGGAATAATAATAACATACGTATTATATATTTATAATAACAATATGAAGTTAATTTGTAAATCGATTTGTAGTCTATTGACTGTTATTTCTTTTGACATATTATTTGTCAACCACTTCAACGTACCCCCGCCGGAGAGCGGAAAGGAGTAATTATCACGTATTTAAATATATTTCAATAGCCGTTTCCAGTGACGGCTCATGACTGTGACAAGTGAGCTAGGAGGATTGAAAATATTTACTTTGAAGTTATAGCTGAAAATTACTTTATCATTCGATGGGGATCCTTTCAATCTTAGTTGTTGCCACGAGCTTGTTTCCATAGGTTTGCATAGTGCTAATGATAATGAGATAGTGACAATGTATATTATTACGATTGCAGTAAATATAAGCACTCATCACACTTCAATAAAATTATTTTATGATGGGATAGTCAGTTCCTCGGGCCCGGGCAGGGGTGTCTTCATTGTATGGATTGAGATTAAATTAACTATTATTAATAAACAAAGACCCGAATCATTCATTTAATGTGTAGGAACCTATCTACCTCCCCATTATCAAATTAAATGTAATTAAAATAAATAAATAGATATTTTGTCAAACCGTACCTACATATTAATATTTTTATATCCAGTCAATATCAATGATAATTATAAATTTTTCTTAAAAACTATAAAGCAGAAAACATGAATTCCGAAGCGCCCGCATTCCCAAATTATACCTATGTATAACATACATATTATTTTCGTTGAATACTCTGAAGTTCCTAATATAATTTGTTATTTTTTAAGATAATATTTATTTATTAATTATTTTAATAAGATCGACAAAAACATTCCCGGTTTACGAACAACCTGACAATATTTAAAAATCGCCTACTACCACCACAGTAAGCAGTAAATGTTGCTTGTGTTGTGATGGAGGACTTAACCAGCCGAGGAATTGAACACACTACGCCTGGATGGGGGGACCCATTTATAAAGCCGAAATAATAATTATGTGAAATTCCCTCAATAGAAAAAACACGTTTTATTCTCTTACTAATAATGTTATAGGTATGAAAAAAATCGCAGTGTATCTTGCTTGAGAGATTTTTACTCTATTTTAAACAAGTCTTGGTTTATTATATATTTTCATAATTTTCGCTTAATTATTATCGTTTTTTGATATTAGCGTATTTACATATCTCCCTTTCTAGCCATCATCTTATTCTCACTGAACGATTACTAGGTACTGAGCCTTTGGAAAAACATTCATTTGCATCTGGCGTCATGTAATTTGCAGTTTTTTCTGTATCGAATTTCTAAGACAACTCAAATGTTTTCAATTCTCAACATTATTTATTGAGCGATATACATTTATCTGTCAATGATAAGAAGCTTTATTTTTTGTTACTTACATATTTTTGTATTATTTGTTTTTCTAATTTACCCCTATTTTCAAAAATATAATTTTTTTATTAATAAATTAATTTAATTATTTTTTATATCTTTTTGTATTAGAAGTAAACCTACAAGGAGGAAATTCATAATTTGTTTTATTTTTGGTATAGTAGGTACTTAGGTACATATTACTAGTTATTACACAAGTAGGTACAAACTGATAAAAAACTGTCGATTTCTCGAAAACGAATAAAGTATTTAAGTCTGTGTAGTAATTACTCAAATAATGTTAAAACATTATATTGCCGATTTTATGTTCAATCGCTTCTTAATTTTATTGCCGTTGTATACATTAGTATGTATTAGCAATATTTTGATTATATATTGTAATATAAATACATGATATATAAGCTCAGTATGGTCCCGTTACTTATGTAATGTTTTTGCTTAATCTTGTCGTTAATCCTTTTCAAAAAGTTATTTTTAATATTTCCACTTAAAGAACTATTTATGATGACACAGGATTATTATTATTTCTTATAAACAGGTACCATCCAATATAAATTGGTACTTCTTATCTGGTTTCCTATTCAATTCAATAAAATGCAGGTAAAGTAAAGTAAAGAGACCCTTCTTCTATAGGGATACGCAAGTATCCGATACTCGTCGATTCAAGCATCTTAGTGACCACCCTCATACCTTGGCCCATAGAATAGTACACGGGCATGCGTTGCCGACATTTTGTAAACTCGTCGGTGACCCCCGCGACTGGCGTAAGGCGAAGCTCAATGTGAAATAACTATATTTTCTATGGTTTATGAACACCCAAAATATGCTTAGGATAAATAGAAGTTTTTCCTATAGGTTCGTTTGAATGGAATTAAAATATATTGTTTAATTACTTTGTAAAAAAATTAAAACCCAAACTACTAAATAATGTATTTTACTATCTAATTTGTTTCTTCTTGGGAATAATGATTAATAAGTAGTTATTGTTTAAAATTTGTTTCAGTATACTGTCAAATTACCCATCTGGTAACACTAATACATATTTTTTCTCTATTTTTCAAATATTTTCTGTTTGTATGTAGTATTACTTTATGTTTGTGATTACTCTACTTTGCTTTAGTCAAATGTAAATTGTTAACCTCGATACAGGCTTAGCCCTAGTGGGGTTGATTTTCACGAGAAAAGACATGGTTTATGTATAATGAGATGCAATAAATAAATAAATTAGAAATTTAATATTGCTTATAAGTTACAACAAAAAAAATATTGTTTAAGATTATTCTTGACAGTTTCCCTTGATTATATTTATTTCATTCTTATAAATTTATTCACAACATAAATAAAAAGTACTTTAGCGCTAAAATCAACCTCTTTTTAGTCCGTTTGCCAAGCGATTTTTTTTTTTGCCTATTACCTATATTCGTTGTGATATGACACACTAAGGATATACATATGTTTGGCTTGTGTATTCCTCTTACATGGCGGAGTAATTAGTAAATGTGATAGTATAGCCATCGTCACCATTTTATAACAATGCGTGTGCTGTAGTGGATCAATGCTAGGAACAAAACAGTCAACAAAAAATGACAACCACAGCAGAATTGTGAGTGAGGTTATGAAAGCTAGTTTTGACGTTTCCGAAAGTGGCGGCAACGCGGGTCTCGTGATTTCAGTAGCGTCGCGTCGTGTACGGACTGTGCACGGCAAGTTTTTAGAAACGCGAATGCGCATAACGTATCGTATCGTATCCTTGCCTACTCCTGTGGAAGGGCCTTACTTTTTAAAATAACTAATATTTCAACCGCTTTGAGGCAGCTACTTGAAACAGGTACCTCATATAATCCAAAGACTTCCATTAATTTTATTGCTCCCCCTACCTGCATGCATCCGTATTTTAAATCCGGGCCTCTTCAAGACCCGCATTGACTAATTACGTCTTCCCACAGCCCCTTCCTTAACCCGCCACATAAAGTCTAGTTGTGTATGTGTATACAAATTACAGAATAAACATTTACTGCCTCTTATGAATTTGTATGAATTCACCGTAATCATTATTTGTTTTTCATTTCGCAAGTCGTAAAATGAAGTACACCAGCATTGTGTAATGTGTGGTTATTTCTTCAGGAGTAACTAACTAACCATCACACCGTAGGCAGGGAGGATGGAGCGTTAAACAACCTTCTACTGTTATATTATACTAATTCTTAAAATGGCCCTATTCAATATACGATTGCGTCCACTTCTACCATCTAAGCGTCCCTTTCTTAATCTTATTCATTACGCTTACGTTGTCTTTGCATTCTTTCCGAATCTTCGCAACAATTGTGATACGGTCCTTTTACCGCACCTACGCCTCGGGGATCTCATTTGTACAGTATTGAGTCTCAGGACACTAGAATTCGATGGTACCTACCTCCAAACAACACAATGGGACCTGCTGTACCTTTTTAAACCCCCACGAAATACATTTATTTTAACCACACTTTTGCATTATGCGTTGCTGATACTTATTTTATAAAAATAACAAATGATAGAAGAGTACAGGTACCCAAAATGTTTAATATACCGGCGCTTTGTGAGGGTTTTTTTTAATCTCACCACAAAAAGGTTAATTGACAAAATGCGGTTGTGGCCCTGAAACTAACCCTCCTTACTGACAATGTACTGGCTTATCTCTCCAGTGTTGCTGTTGTCAACCGCCTGTAACGTTTTTTTCTGCCGAAGCGAATGCATAATAATTGCCCACGGGAATATGACATGTGTAGAAAAATGTGCACTATCATTGCTTTGCACTATGAAATAAGATTTTTTTAATTAGCGATGGTATTAAAAGAAATTTCGTTAAACGTTCAGGTACATTGTACATTTTATTTTTGCAAATATATTATTTTTGTCTGAGCTCTAAAGGTTAACAATACATTATTTAACTTCTCTGTGTGTCAGTTAACTTGCTGTTTTGATTATCATTTAATTAGCAAGCTAAGAGTAGGTTCGTGGCTAAGTTTGCATATATAGTTTTGTTGACAATTTTTAGTAGATAAGCATAGCACCACTCAATATACATATGTATTTAAATATGTACACACTTTGCGGTTAAGGCATAATGTAATATTATATACAATGGTTATTGTTATCAGGTGAACGCCCACTTGGGGAGAATTTTTATTCAATGGCGCTGTATAAGTTTGTACGCTGTATAATTGTAGTATCGATGCAATAAAAGAATAAAAAGCAAACTTTCTTGGTAGTTAGCAGTCCACGATGAAGTGCTATTACCCATCCTGATGTATGATTGGAGGCATACAACTGGTAGAGGAGGGATGAAAGTAAACTGAATACTGTGGAAATGAGATCCCCTAAGGCGTATGTATGGTCAAATCATTTATGATCGTATTATAAATTTAGAGATCCGGAAATAATGCGAGGCTGATTAATGAAGGGATGCAGACTGCTCTGGTGTAGAGCGGATGAACGAAGAAAGGAGTGTAAGTAAAATGTATAACTTGAAATGAAGTGGTAGAAGGAGTCAGGGAAGCCCAAGGAATACATTCATGTAAATGATATTACAACATTATCTACCTAATTTGTTTTAAACATAATGGCGACTAAGTGAGGCGGGTCATGAATCAGATTAACAGACAGATGTGAATGAGGTAAGGAGCTTGTGTCAAAGAGAGAGTTCATCCTCTCTGCCTACATGAAACGGCTTGATAGTTGTCAGTTATAGTTAGTGGCGCTTTATAAAATTTGCCCATCGGAAATGTGACGAGTGGCGACAGCGGTGGTCAGTTAACATCACAAGTGGTGATGGGTGTCTACACTAGTTGGTGTCGCTTTATCCGATCCGACACCCGATGTACCTGCCGCGGCCGCGCCGGTACCGCTACACTGCCACTGTGTAACACTACCATTACCAGCTTACCCAGCTTCTCGCGGAGTCAGTCGGCAGTCCACAGTCCACAGTGGTAATGTACAATGTACATGTACAGCCCGACCACTCCTTGCCTATTTGTGCGTGCTCGCACTAAACCATTAACTTTCCCGAAGATTACTTCCCGTTTGAGCGCGAGGCGATAAAACCTTTGATTTAGATGATTGCTTCGGCATATCGGATTCATAAAACTTTATTATTCAATATCCTCGGCACTAAACTGTGCAAATAGAAGTTGCCTTCTTACGATACTTAACTTGCCACGGCGGTTTGAGATCTACTAATACTATCAAATCTCAAAATACTGATTAAAATCCCAACATTTTTATATTTTTTTGGTTTGATATGTTTATCGGCAATCGAACCTGTAACCCATAACCACCGGTCTAGAGTCAAATCACTCGCACGGTAACCTCCTTTATGTAGATACATTACCAGGTATGTAAGAACACGTATTTATTTATTTTATTTTTATTTATTTATTTGTTTGTTACAAAAATATTACAGCATAGATTTTGGCTGTCCAACTAGGAAGGTCTCCCGTTCTAGGACAGTCAAATTGACAGTGAATATACTTAATGGTGAAATCACCGATACAATTTATTTTGAGAGATTACAAGAGTGAAAGCGAGGATACGTGTAGCCTTTATATTACTATATTTTAATACATAATAAAATAAATTATGATATTTATTTCTTATTCTTACATGATACTCGTTCTTTTTGTATGATTTAATTATTATGAATACCAAAGCTGCGAATAGGTATTTCATCTCATCAAATACAGCTCGGATACGTTCAATAGTGATTTATTGTTGAATTTATTATAAAATAAAAATATCTTCTCACAGTCGTCTAATGTAAGGTGTAAATTTGTCCCATTATGCTTGCTCATGGCTTACGTGATTCCAAGTTCCCACATATTTAATCCTTCGGCATCCGATACCCAGTTTATTGGGTCTTGATTGAATTGATTTAAAGTAGCAATGTGTCGGTTGCGGTATTCGGGGTCTGCCTCTCGACCAGACCTTTAGATATCCCGACCCCTTTAGAGAAGGTACAGCTCGAGTTGTTGCCTAAAAAATGAATGTTCAATAAAATAAGTAGTATGAATATAGCAATGCGACCAAAGCACAAACAGACGTACAGAAAGACCTTTGAGCAGGCTCAATATACTTTACATAATGTCTGAAGGTAGATACTTTTTATAATACATTCAATTTCATTGCAAGATTGTATTTGACGGACAAAAGTAGGCAATTTCTGTTCCTAACGCGTGCTATTTGTACCTACATAATGTTACAAAAGCGTTATTTTGAGTCGATTGAACACAACACAATCTTTCCGTTTCATGGAATTTGGGTTCTAGCTTTTTTCACCTGAGGTGTGACGACATTCAATACATTGTGTCCTCGAGTTATTTTTACGAAATTTTGCCTTTGTATATTTTTTCTGCCAGCAATAGAATTACTTAAAAGATTAGTTTTTTCTCAATAAAACAGACAGGTACATTTGTTACTGGAATATTCACGCAATTTATATTTGAGCTGGTGTTTTCGAGTGCTCATTTATTGGAGATCACAGAATACATAATAATTCTTAAAAATATTTTTTGGTATTTTTTAACTTAAAATCTACGATTGTAAATATTTATCTACAGTAGCTACATTTAGACAAAAACTTGCAGAACTTGAATCAAAGTGAAATCAACCAATAAATAAACAAAATTATTTTTTATGTATAAATCATGTTTGATAAATTCAATTGATTTCAAAATTAACATACAAAATCCGCCCTGATTGACGTTCAAAGTCCGCAGTGATTGAAACCCACCAATTATATTTAGAATGAATCTGGTTATCGATTTAATTAATTTCCAATATTGAAATTATCCTTCATTTAGCCCAATTCTAATACAGGCTCTTTAAACTGTCTTTGAAATCTGTCTCGTTTATATCATTTATTGAATTATCATTTTAAAAAGTAATAAAATAATCGAACGCTTCCATGAAACGTAAAGGAATATATCTGTACATTTCCACCATACGTAACACAAGCACTGTATAGGCATATATAATTATGACAAGTTCCTCTGAAGTGTACTTTAGGAGTCACTAATTATTATTCTAATTAGCCACAAAGCCATAACCATAATTTGTCCTTTAAACTGTTCCATATTACGATAACGAAATGAACAGGAAATGTGTCAAACTTTCGAATATATTTCCAACTAATCATTATTATTATGCCAGGATTATATCCCTTCCTAATTACTTGCACTAATCTACAAATGGGTAATGTAACTTAATAAATAGTTAAACCTCTGCATAACTTTCGAATATTATTAACATATTCCAATGGACTTTGAAACCTTTTTTCTACTTCAAGTGGGTGTCATGGAATTTATCCCTTGCAGTAGCGAGTTCGATTTTTTATGTCTGTATTTCTTAAACAACGACCCAGATGTATAAAATTGCTTCCGCCATGCGCACTCATTAAATTTGTCGAATTATATGTCATATAATGCGTCAATTAAAAGTAATTTAATTTGCTTTATTCCAACCATCTAGATCGAATGACTAGTTACGGGTTGGGTACAATGTTAATTGCATACTGTATTGTAAAAAAATATTAGACGATAAGAAAAGCAAAGTTAGAGAGTAAATTTAATAAAATAGGAAACTGAAAGAAGGTAGAAATTTAATACATTCGGCTGAAGTTTTGAATAGGTACTCCAAATCCTTCACTCTTCTATTTGCTTATGTCATAGAATTCCATTTGTAAGCAAGAAATTTCGAAAATAATGAAAGTACCTTAATTTAATCCGCATCTTGTCCTACGTATTATTATATAATCTTAACAAAGCTCTCGTTAGAATCGTAATACCCAATTATACGCCACCTTTTATAACCTTTATACGAGGTGCGATAGTTTATTATGCCTTTGTATTACCACTAATGTAGTTATTGCTTACCTATGGCTTATAAGTATGTACTATGCGCCGATTGGGTTGAAGCATAAGACCTAGAACATCTGGTAATACAGTTGCACAACACCATTATGAATACTTAGGCCCTAAGCTATTCAACGATTTACCCGATATAATAAAAAGTGAAAAAAACTATTTAAAATTTTAAAAACAACTGAAACTCCTTTTTTTTACAGAAAACCTACAAAATGATCGATGATTTTCAGATATACACTGTTGCAATTTATTTATGTATTGTTATTTTTTTTACTTGTGTTCTTTTAATACTTACCACCTTAAATATTTATAAATATTATCTATTTAATTAGTAAATAGACCAGCTCCCAGTTAGACCCGATATTTCTCTACTGATAGGGTAATTGAAACGTTCAATGAATATCATGTATAATAAATTATCCTGTACTTACTTTATTTATACAAAATAAAAAATAAGAGTTTCTATATTTTGCTGTTGATACGAGTACCTAATCAAGAGGCACTCAGCTCACCGAGAAGTCTGCAATAAAGACAGTTACAGAAGAATCGATATAAAACTACAACAACTGTAATGTTTACAATTTTTCTTGCTGCCTAACGTTTCTTCTGGACCAGTATTTCATTCCTTCATTTTACGAATGTCATCTGTGTTCGTGCCACCGATGTCAACAGAAAGCAATATAGAAACAAACACGTATTATATTTTATATGTATTTATGATGATGTTGATTTAAACACCAGAATACAGAAAGAAAAACAAATGCGCCACTATGTGGATAAGGCGTCGATATTGGATGTAAGATCAAAGTTGCTTTTGCCCTTAAATCTCTAACGGGTGTAACTCCTCGTAACTTCAGTTCATTGCGAGATTTGGGTTTGTTGAGATAATAATATTCCGGTCACATATCTCCAATAAGGCGATATGAGCATTGTATCCTCCGAGCAGAAGGGATTTCTGCTCTTTTATTCCCCAAAGGGCATCGCACCGTCTGGCCCGAGATAAAATGATGAAAGTTGGGTACGAAAATAATAAAGTTGGGGGCCGCGACCTTTGAACTGCAAATTTATAAAAGGGTGTAATGAAGTTTTTGGACGAATCTGTTGTAGGTAGACCTTTTAAAATTGGCAATTTTTTAATGATAAAGTAATGTTTATAATACAAGGTTTTTTATGCATAGCACAAAGGATAACAAATGATTATAAGCAATAATTAATCGCTAGAAATATCCAGACAAAAGCCGACGTAGTTCAGTGGTCTCAGAGCACACCTGACCGGACATTAGAAGGCCCGGGTTCAATTCCCGTCGGCGTCATTTATTTTTACTCGGCAGATATTTTCAATTTGTATGGATATTTCAAGCGACTAATTATTGCTTGTAATAATTTGACAATAATGTTGTTAATATATTTTATTAAAACGTTGTTTTTAATGTTACGCAACGGATTTAGTGAAATGTCATCCCGCGTAGGTACAATTTATCATTAATTTTACGGTACAAATTTCACAACGCCATATCACTTATCAGTCTCTGCTTTTTGTTTGTCTCATCAATTTTCCCTTTAGCACTCTCCTTTAGTCTGTTTTATGTAAATTCACAAAAAATGTATTAAATCAAAACAATGAACAGTCTTGCGTAGATTTCGTACATCTACGGCGTAGACATGGACGCAGACATATCTACGGCACGCGGAACAGGCGGAGAGGGTTGGTAGCTATTCCCTAGGACTTCACTTCAACCGCATCTTCTATTCTACAGTAACTGCAAATAAACCAAATGGTCGTGGTGCGGTTTGAACCTCGTGAACGTGAGTTTGTACCATTTCCTGCTTTTTTAAATTTTCTTCTCGCTAAGAGAATACTATTTTCCTCTTTTGCATAATATTAGCATTATACGGATTGTTTTATTATCAGCGATCATTAGCGCCTCGGGAGCAATACTTAAGCAGAGCATTCGTAATAAATATATAAAGTTATATTAAAAAAAAAACACCAGAATAAATTATATTTCATCTAATCCCATTTGATTAATTGTCTGTTCTGGTCTTTTGACTTCGCTTTATTCGCATTTTCTTTCAGTTGGTATATAAATTCAATAAATACATAATTTAATATATCGCGGGGACGTTTATCCCATAAAGATGGCGAACAAGTCTTCTACCGTCTGCACTTGCTTTAATTACCAGAAGTTTTAAAGATCTTTGTCTTGCCAGGATGATTCTTACCTTAATATGATTTTTATGAGTTAAAAGTTATTTCAATTATGAGTAGTATAAAAAGGATTTACGCATCGCTAGCTTCAGGTTCCTTTAGAAATCTAATAAATTGATATAGACGTCAAAAAAAGTTTTATTAAATCATCTGCAATGGATTGTATAAATTATCTTTTATCTTCGTTCGCATTAATTTCTGTAAAACAATTTCCTGTTTATATTTATGGTAATTGGCTTCCTTTGCATTAGTTTTATACCAGATCTAACAACTACTTTTTTATATATTTTTATTTATTAATTTGTATGTATAGGTAATATATTTTTTCATAAAACAGGAAATCATGGCCAACAAGGAATTGTGAAAGGAAACTTTACAATAAACAAGAAAATATTTGTACCTTGGCCACATCTTCAGAAATAAACCCAAAATATTA
This sequence comes from Hesperophylax consimilis, assembly GCF_061612785.1. NCBI lineage: Eukaryota > Metazoa > Arthropoda > Insecta > Trichoptera > Limnephilidae > Hesperophylax > Hesperophylax consimilis. The sequence goes on along the minus strand of NC_142838.1, from coordinate 869,705 downwards.
CCTCCCTCAACTTACAGAAGAGCTCAGGGAAAACGAGGATTCGCATAACGGCAATTGTTATGGCTGAGGAATGCTACATTTAGTATACCCTCCGAGCCACAATAAATATCCATAAATACACCCACTCAGTCCCCACCCCATTACCTTCAACCCTCTGTTTTAATTTTTTATTTAAGTTTTGAATCCAGAAAGACTAGGAGGGTAGTGCAATCCCAGTCTGCCATATTACATGATATATACAAGAGAGAAATAAGAATAAAGACAAATAAATATAAGATGAAAAAAAACGTAATAGTTAGGTAGGTACCTAATGTTAACATAAAAAAGTGTAACATGAATAAGACAAATTAAAGTTAAATTATATGATCGTCCATCAGGGAGGTTAATGAACATTATTCGACTTTAATCGAGTTATTAAACATGCCCCGTGTCAGAAACAACACAGACGTTTGGAAACTTGACATTTTGTTGTGACAAGATTCGCAACGAGATTTGACAAAAAATATACAAGCAAACGGTACACTTCATTATCTCGCCAACTTGCCGGAATAAATTAGTCCCCAGTAGGGGCTACCTCGCTACTCGCTACTCGCACTTCTTCCAGGTCTTCTCGGAGAGAAGTTGAGTGGCTGCCCGGATTCTACCTGAAAGCTCCCATTTAAAAGGAATAATATTGAATTGAAAATTGAGAACGCGATCAAAACCCATACAGAAGAGATTTTAATAAGTGAGTCTGAGTTTCAGACGACTGATGTATATTAATGGAAAGTCTCATATAATTTCTAGGTAGTTATAATCGTGTGTAGGTAATTTTTTTTTAAAGGAATTTTCTTCTAATACGAGATTACTTTTCTTTATTCCCGAGTGAGACATCACCCGTGCCTAGTACCTAGGTGTATCTTGTCTGCTTGACGTTATCCGACAGAGAGACAGAAAGCATATTGGATTCTACTGGAATTGCGAGAAACGTTTTTATTTATTGTTAATACTGGGAAAAAAACATTTCGAAAACAATTTCGTTATCGGTTGCGTCATAGTCTGAATTCTTGACTGATGTGTCAAAATTTTGAAAAAAATATATAATAAATATATTATATTGAATTCTTGGTAAAATTAGTTCCAATTTTGAAAATAACACTAAAATTTAAAACAAATCCGAGATCATTGAACCATAGTTACAATCACAGGCAGACAACCAAAGTTAGCAAGTTTGATGATAAATTATGTCTGCGAAAATTCAGGATTACGGCGTTGGCTGTCGTTATACTATAAAGCACGTATGGTGGGTTAGGTTATCTTTCTATTAATAAATACATGTTTAATCTCTATCAGTGATCCTTTCAAGTATATAATATATTGAACGGCAGTGCGCGTTATTTTATTTAAGTTAATATTTAGAACAACCGGTAAAAGTTTATCGAAGGCAGTGGGGATGTAGGAAGTTTTAGTGACACGTGACATTCACCTCGGCTATGTCCCTGCCTACAAGGCTGTGACCGGGCCCCCGCCCCGCCCGCCTTAGAAATCGGGAGTTGCGAGGCTTCGCACGCAGTCCTTGTATTGCTTCCTGGAGCCGCCGGAAGTGGCCAGGAAATAGGAAATATTTCAATCTCGTCGGGAAGCATTCACACTAACATTCAATGTCGAAAATAAGCAGCGTCAGTACACGAACAACAATGAGTATTGCTAATTTATTAAGAGTCTCTTCAAATTATTCGTAATCCGGTTAATAAAGGGATTTCTGGCCTTAAGGCGAAGCTTAATTCTAAATCACAATTTTGATTAATCTTTATAACAAATTGGTGTACATTATGAATACTTAAAAATATGCTTTAGATAAATTGAAGGTTTTCCTATCGGTTCGCTTGAGTAGAATACAAATAAAACAATAAATTACTCAATAAAAAATATAAATGTAAACTATAAAAAAAATTTTTTTTTTTCAATAGAAATGTATGAACGCATAATGGAAACAACTTTTAAAAAATTACAGTATCATAGCTAAGATTATCTGTGACAGTTTCAATTGATTAACTTTTTTGCTTTCTTATAAAATGATTTACAAAATAAATAAAAACCAGTTTTGTGCTTGAAATCGAACGTTTCTAGACTCCGTTTGCCAAGCGATTGTAATGCCTATTACCTACAATGTAAGGTATACCAAGGATATATACATTTTTGGATTGTAGCTTCCTCTTAAGGCGACAGAAGACTCTAATAACGGAGGTTTGCTTGTGGCTCACATTTTCGGTAGCGATATAAATATATATTTTTAGGGCGATCCCTACGGATGTAAGTTATTTAATATTAATAAAAACAGTACGAAAACCATTGAAATATTTAATGAAAAACGGTTGTCAACTATAAAATTAGCAATAAGCGCCAGATTTTATAAGCAACTTCCCGAGGGATTCCTCAACAAACATCTGATTGATTGTTTTTATTAATTCATCCATCAGTAATAATTAAAATAAACCCCACGGAAAGATCAATTCTCTAGGCCTGCTAGGGAAAATTCGATCGTATGTCCGTCCATTATGCCAGGCCGCGCGCCTAATATTGTTTTTTACACGACTTCATCACGTATGTCGTTAATATTCCCACTTTATTTTAGAGATTTGCTATGAAAAATACAACCGTAGGTCTGTCCAATAGACCAGGACCGCGCGTCAGAATTAACAGGTTTCCTTTTAGTAAATTACTAATATATAATCACGATTTCGGAACACGTGTTCTTGAAAATCTAAATATCTTCGCATTTCGTCATAATGCATGAATCAAGGCAAATGCATGTGCTTCAGGAAACCTGTTAATTCCCTTTTTAATCGGATTACCAATAATTTGAAGAGATTTTAATAGTACTCATTTTTCTCCGCGGTAATAATGTATTTGAAATTAAATTAATAGAAATATATTTTTTCTCCTACTCAGGTATTAGTAAAATGACTTAACTCGATCTTTGGAATTTTCTACTCTCTCAGATCAATCCTTAACAAAAACTAAGGCCCAGTCGTTCGTCGCAGAAATTCAAATGTAACATTCCATCCCACAATACCATATTATGTTGTAGCTATTGATTGAAAAAGTGCAAAATAAATACATTTGATGACTTGACAAAAAGTCATCAAATGGCTATTCGTCGTCATTTTGTTTTTTGAGATCGAAAAACCCCCGTTGAACTGATTCTAGGTGTGTTTCATCTTTCTTTAAAATTGTAATTTAACCATGAAGTTTAACCATGCTATTTTGCCTCTTCTGCGGATCACAAATTGTTCAAAAGCTGAAACTGACTTAGAATCGGTATTTAACGGAGATGAAAAAAATGGCGCTGAATAGCCATTTGATGACTTGTTTGACAAGTCATCAAATGTATTTATTTCTCACTTTTCAATCAATAGCTACAACATAATATGGTATTGTGGGATGGAGAGGTTGTGTTATCAATTCTTATCCCTGTAATATTTTGTTCTAATCGTCCTGATGATTTTTGTTTCTGACAAAATATAACTTCATATACAGGATGCTAAGTAGAGTTTGTTTTATCCTCTTATTTGTACGCATGCCGCGCCAGGGTAAATAACCAAATCACAGCTGCTGAATGAGCGGATATATTTCTGAAGTGTTATAATATAATATATGGACTTACATTTCGCAAGATTTAAATAAACTTTAGTTAATTTAGACACTGTTTCCTCACTGTATATATTTATATACAGTGTCCGGAAATTCGCACTACAAGCGGGCAACAGGTGAATCGAAGCGTAGACTCGACTCCAAAAGTCGATTATTACTCGACTCGATTACTCCAATAGTGATGAAAATCAGAATTTAATGTGGACTAAAACCAGCGTTATCTAAATGCCGTTGGCCGAAAAAATACTAATTGAATCATTTAATTACTCAGGAAAATAGTCATCGAATCTCTGACCACAATGACAATATACTGTTTATCGAGTTAGTGTCACGCTTTTTAATGATTCACCTCCAGGCGAATAGCGGGCTTTCTGATAGATATTGGATTCATTGTTAGGTGCTTTGTCTTTGTCTGTAGTTATAAAGATTCGGTCTATGGCACATTATGGTTTCAAATCAGATCAGAAACCGTACAACTATCACTATTATTGGAAGTTACACGGAACCCTCTGTTCGTGTCGCGAAAGCTTTCGGAAACATTACACATGTCTCATAATATTCTCCTTTTATGTTTCACAAAATGCGTAAAGTGTTATGTGATACATGTTCTCGGTTACATTATGTTGGGAAACGGCCGATTACCCCCAGGGGGTGGCTCCTCTCGCTTTTCGCTTTCCCCAAGTATCACCTTCTACCATCATACTATCATCAGCCAAATGGATAACCGAACAATATTACGCAAAGATTGATGGGTGTTTTGGCTGAAAGTCTTCCGCACCCTTTCTTTGTTCAGCCTGATATAATAAAAGAAGTGTTCCGAAAAGAGTTTCCTTCCTGAAAGGGTTTCTACAAAGAGGTACGAATTTTTTTTGAAGTTGAACTGCTATTACGTAAAAAAATCCAAATTCAGACCTCTGAAGTCATAATCCAGGGTGACCACAGACCTGGAAACCCAGAAATTATCAGGATATATAGGAATTTATAAATACTTTTGTGATATCAGCGAATTTTTCGAAAGTTCCTACGACACCCTTTCAGATTCAGGTAGGTATTCGGAGTAAATTCGTAATAATGAAAATAATGCACTTGCATAATGTGGATTGACTAGTGAACATTTGTGGAAAAGTGTGTGGAATGGTTTAGTTTTTCTGTGGGGAAGATTTAACCCGGACATAATGTCGGAAAAAAATGTAATTATAATAATAATACAACGTTGGCTGATGTTTTTAATATACCTTATTCGAAATATAAATCTGTACTGATTAAACATTTTAGCATTTTAGTTTTTTTTTTGTTTTTTCTTTATTTCTTTTAATAACTCTGTACTAATGGGTATTCTTTTTTCTTATCTTTAATTATCTCTAAATAGTATAAAATAAAGTCGCTATCCGCGTCTGTCTGTTTGTGCGCTTAATTCTTCTAAACTACACAACGGATTTTGAAAGGGTTTTCTCTATGATTTAGAGTATTGCTTCCGGAAGGTATAGAAATGGTAATTCATAGAAAGTATAGAAAAGTCGATGTTTTGCAATAAAGTAGTAAAAAAAATATTTTTGATCGCTTTCATTGCTAACCGTATGAGATACATCAACATAATGTACTACGCCCTTGAGGTGATTTTGCATAAAAACGGCGCTATACAAATCATCCAAATTGTATTATTATTTTTTTTTTACGGAATTGTATATCTTAAAAAAGCTTACAGAAACGTCCGGGATGGTGAAAATAATAAAGAAAACCTGTATTTCTTTAAAAAATTACCAATTAAATGATTAAATTTACGCTCGATTCACTCAAGTAGATGAAACGCTAAAAATGTTTAGTTTTCGAAATAAGATTTTTCATTTTTTTTATTGAAACATATAAATAAGGATACAATTTTATAACAATATCAACACCAAATATTTCAATCACTCTCCTAATAAAGCAGCTGCTTGTATTAGATATTTTGTTAAAATCATGGTTTGTTGTTTTTGACGTAGTAGAAAACATCCGAAGAAAAAAACTAAATTAACCTTGTCTTATGTGAACCGAAGCTTGCTTATCTCTGACCGTGTTTCATCCGCTCTTTTCTTACGACAAAAACACGGAAAATCTATTTTTTATCCCTTAAGGACATAGTCCTAATACTCATTTAGAGTTTTGATAACAAAAGGTAAGCACGCGTCACTCGCGGCGGGGGATCAATTCCGTAACACTATCGAGAAATCAGCCTTCGGATTATTTGTCGGGGAATATTATTTATTTACGGATTACGGCTCAGGGCACAGAGCTCTGGGCTCGGCTCCGGAACCCTTTAAAGGAATTTTATTTTCAAAGCCCTCTTCCGACAGGTGCCTTAAGAGCATGACTGACAAAATACAGTTTGGTTTTCTCAATAAAAAAACATGCTATGATGTGGTCGGATGGTTCATATTTAAGATTTTCTATCGCACTACAAAAATTATAAAGTCGTCAATATCTATAAGAAATTAATTTCATTCTCAAAACAATACACATTTTCCTAAACATAAGAAACATGTATAAAATAAAACAATATATTTTGCACTTTGCCAATCAATAATAGAAAATGGAATTATTGCTTGGGGAGGAGCAACAAACTCGGCCATCAATTACATAGAAACCGCACAGAAAACGATCTTAAAGGTAATTCTAAAAAAACATAGACTAACTGATACAGACCAAATATTCAACAGCTGTGACGTACTAGATATACGCCAATTATACGTTAAAACACTACTAAACTACATTTTTGACAAAAAAAAATAGATTTCAACATACACAAAATAACACTAACAGACCAGTTAGACAAGCGTACAAAGAAAACATAAAAACTCCGACAGTAAATTCAAGCTTTAGACAAAGACACTACCGATACCATGCTATAAAAGCTTTCAACAGTGTAAAACTTGGAATTAAAATTGAGGAAAGTAAAAATAAATTCACACACAAAATTACAAAATGGATTAAAGAACAAAAAAGACAATATTACCAAAATGTCATAGCATAAAATAAAAATAAAACCTACACGTAACACACAAAACCAATATAAACACACATCACTCACAAACACACAAGATTATATTTTAAATGTATTATTTTCTCTTTAAATGTATTATGTAGATTATATTTTCATATTATAAAATGAAGGCCTCAGCACGGGCAAGCCACCCAGTGAGGCCGAAAACTTTGAAATATAAAAAATATTGTACCAAATAAAAAAAAATGATTTGGCGTGGAGTACTTGCATTTAGTTCGATAAACTTTTAATAACAAAACTCGTCGCGCTCCAGTGTGGATGCCTACAAATTTGTCCAATGTTAGAATTTTGACTGTTTGTATATTTTTATTCAACTTTAATACACATTTCAATTATTCTAATTATAAATTAGGCACCGTGTCTTAAATTATCAACCAAGACAGAACAAATATCAACGATCTTATATTAAAATCTGTTTAGTACGTGTTTCCAATAGTACGATGCTGATTGTCTTGATTTTTAATGTAAAATTGTGTTAGTATGTCTGTTATAAACTGCGCCAGAGAGATAGGCTCTGTCTAGACTACACAGTGTAATATTATATATAATAAATTACTTTAAAAAAAAAAATAGTTTTTAAAATCTTCAGATTAGTATATGTATTTAATAATAATAATAATAATAATAATTGGATGACTTGTATAGCGCCGTTTTTGTGCAAAATCACCTCAAGGGCGCTGAGATGTTTATAAAATTGAATGATTAATTTATAAACTAATACCAAAACTATAATTACATTTTGTAGCGGAGGAAGTGAATGGATTTAAATGTAACATTATATTTCCACCAACATTTTCAAATATAGATACAATACTATTTTCTAATATAACACAAATTCTACGAAACATAGTAAATTAAATTGCATTTTTTGAGAGCTTTGTAATTGCAATTTATTTAGATAATATTTTAGTGATTGTGGTTCGTGATACTGATAAGGCAATCAGGTAAACCATGAGAAAGTTGATACTTTTGTTTATTAGAAATCGCTTTGCTTGCAAACTGCTGTGCAACTTGTCAGCCGCCTACACAAAAGTGCAACAATTGATGGCATTCACACAATGTATACTATCGTTCCCGAGGACCACACCGTCTGAATTGTTCAAATTCCGAACATATTTCCAACCAGTGTTACATATATTAACTATATCGATCGTGAAGACCACACCGTCTGAATTGTTTAAATTGCGAACATATTTCCAACCAGTGTTACATATATTAACTATATCGATCGTGAAGACCACACCGTCTGAATTGTTTAAATTGCGAACATATTTCCAACCAGTGTTACATATTTTGATCATATCGGTCCTGAAGACCACACGTCTGAATTATTCAAATTCCGAGCATATTTCCAACCAGTGTTATATATCTTAAATATATCGGTCTCGAAGACCACACCACGTCTCGATTGTTCAAATTCTGAATATATAATTAATCAACCTTCATCAAGAAACATTAAAAAATGTACATTTATTAACTCGGGGTGATTCCACCATATTTGATGAACTCCATCGTCATCAACATAAAATCGACTATCAGTGCCATTTTGAATTTTCAACACCGTCTCTTGACCGGTTTCAGCTTTTGAACATTTTTTCTTTTGAATCAGTTAAGCATGGACCGTCATGCTTGACAGCCAACCATAATTACATTGGTTAAAATGTGAAAATACATTTTAAAGCTAATCAGGAGAAACTTTTTATACTTAACCCGTCTATAATCCAGATACCTGTCGTGGATCCTGAAAATGTATATTTTCAATCACATTAAACGCTTTTTGTAACAAAATATTCACTAGTAAATTACATATTATCAACCTGTTCTATTTATATTATTTTTATACCATAATATGCACTTTATCGGTAAACTTACTAAAACCGCAAAGTACCTTACTTTATAAGTACGATTAAATTAAATTTGTTTAGAAAATACACCAAGACATTCTAATAATGTGGTAACCGTATTAAGTAGATACCTGACAACCTGGCATATCATAAAGCTATTGTCCGGGCAACACTTTCTCCCAAAAGATGTTAAAACTAGAAATTTTAATATTGTGCAATTAAACTGTAACACTACTAAAGAAATCTGTCATAATCATTTAACGAAGTACCTTCATTACGCGATCGAAGTACACAATGCTTTAATATTATTCATAATTAGGTTCTCATAAATATAATATAATCCGTTAAAAATAAAACATTATTTGCATTAATTTATTTCGCTTTCGACGCTTATTTTAAAACGATTACGAGGAATGTTTTAATTCAATTATTTATTTGATTTTTGCATTATCTACATCTACAGGTTTGTTGCAACGAGTATTTCGCTAGCAGTGAAGATAACAAAGCGCAGATGCCGATACTCTAGTACTCTACTGTGATAGTAGGCAGAGGCGTGTATGCCATATAGGCACATAAACACTGCCTATCCTTCCTTTTAAAAACGTAAATAATATTAAAAATTATGAAATTATTGCGAGAAATCAATTTACACTTTCAAAAATACACGTGCAGTTCCGGATACGAATCGTTCGAATCGGATACGCCGTGGCCATAAACGTGTCAAAAGCTGGAACTAAGTATGCAAAATGACGCACCTGTCGTGTCGACTGAATTTAACACTTGAAAATGATCTTCTTTGCTGTCTGTCAATCTATCATTGAGTATGGAATCATAGCATGGGGAGGTGGCACTTCATCTTGACCCAATCATAAAAGCACAGAAAACTATACTAAAAATAATCCTTAGGCTATCTCTAATTACAGACTCGAATTTAATCTTTAATATTATGTATGTGTTTGACGTTCGGCAGATATACAATCCTCACGCACCTATATAAAAACATACATAAATACTTCCCAAAAAGTTAAAATACTCGCTGTACTCGAAACAATGACAAAGATTTACTACAAATTCCTGTATTGCATACTACTTTCGGTCAAAGAAATTTTAGGTACATTGCAACAAGATTGTATAGTACTCTTCCAGAGAACATAAAAAATGTGATACTCAAACAATTTAAAAAAGAGCATAATCTTGGATAAAAAGTATTAATAGGGCTTTTACCGGTGCCCACACCCAAATTCGAAATTATTGATCTAACAAAAATATTGAGCGATTATATTATTATATAAATATAGCTATATACATATGTATTTAAATTAACTTTTAAAATGACTGCCTCAACACAGGCTATCCGCTAGCATAGTAAGGCAGGTTATGAGATACCCCAACTTAAACTATTCTTAGTTATAGTTGCAAATTTCTCAAATAAAGATATTATTATTCTACTTTTTTATTCTATTTTTTGTTGTGGTGAAAACCATTCTAAGACCTTTCACAATATTAATGTATTCATTCAAAATTCAATTGATTTTTTCTAAAAAATACTTCCGCAAGTTTGGTTATAAGATGCCTGCACCTACTTATTCTTTATAAACACAATAATGTTACGTTTGAATTGCAAAACTAACTTGAGCCTTTCGGACTATTAATCTCTGTTTCCTCTCTCCGTAATGCACAATATAAACGAAATCAATATGTTATTTAATGTCCCGTCTAATGAAAATGTCCACCGTCATTCTAGGCCATTATCGTCTAGGTGGAACGTAGACGTAGAACGTACCTAGGAAGTTTGAATTGAGAGTATCCCATAGGCGGCTTCCACACGTCAACCAACAACCTGTCATTGAGCCACTACAAGCTTAGTTAGAAATGCACGGCGCGATGACTCTGGATTCTGTGGATGGCAACAATGGCAAAAGCAAACAGTCTTGTCATCTAATATCTAATGCACGGCGGTTACTACAAACTACTCGTACAAGCGGGTTCCTGCTTTTCTTCCGATTGTCTTCGTGAACAGTAGACCAATGCTTAAAATGGTCCACACACATAAACATACCCAAAGACATAATGAGGAAACTAACATACATCTTTAGATGTCTAAGACATATGCTTAATAGATGGCATACTTTGCTTTCTGCCAATCACTAATACAGTATGGCATTATAGAATGGGGTGGAACTTATAAAAATACACACACAACCGCTGTACGAATATATAGCACAAAAATGAATATTAAAAATAATTATATTTAAACCGTATACACATTTATCAGTCAGAAAATTAAATACATTATACTTCTATCATACTACATTACAAATTTACAATGATATATTCTAAATAAAAATGCACATTTTAAAAACAATAGATTACTCAGACAAACGTCATACACTCAGCTCCGATATGTAAAAAAACAATGGGCAATTGAATTAAAAATATCGTGCAGTAATTTTTTTCTAATTAATTACCAGAAAGTATCCAAAATATAAATACCAAACATTGTTGCTAATTGATTGCACTCAGGTTTATTCCCCTCTGAAGCTTGGTGGAAGTTTTATTTAGAATCTTATCGGTCAGTGGTGCGGACTGCGGTTAGTTCGTTAGTTACAGGTGTGGCCGCTCTCACGCCTCGGTCCAGCGGCTGCAGACTAGTCACTAGTCACTTCCGGTCGCCATTGATCCCACGATTTCAAATTGAAACGATTGCCAAAGGATTCGGTTTTTCCTTCCTCACACCATTTCTCTGTACCAAGTAACAGTATGTTGTATAATATGGCATATATCTTTCCCGCACCTGCAAAGCGTAATTAACTATGCCTAATCAACTTTAAACCCTATAAAACTTCATATTGTTAAATTATGTGGCATGTAATTGATTGAATGCACTTATTTTACGTAGTGCAGAATTGATAGCTCGGCGGGCAATTATAACATCCTGCCGAGTTTGTAACTCGCATGTAGATTACATCCTGCTGCTTTGCACCTGTTTCTACGATTATTTTTGAGATAAATAGAAAAACCAGAAGAATTAACTAGCAGTTCGCTCGATTTGCGTACTTAGTGACTGATGAGGGGCAGATAAGAAGTACATTGAATAAATGAAAGTCCATTTATCAGTGCGTCATCTCATCGATAGATTTAATTCACACGCACTTGTAAATATCACAGAATCCGCATCTAGATTTAGATCCAGCGGCGATCCGCACGAGCAGATTCGTACCACATCCAACTTTCTCCGAAGATGAGATTCCTGTTACGCTTCGCTGTTTTCCATCCGCGGAAGATGTGTGCAATGGGCACTATTCTGTACTCTCTGCATGCTTTCTGCTGTCTGTAGCGAGCTTCACGGCCAGACTGTTCTGCAACATGTCCGCTCTGCTGTCCATTACTCTATTCTCCGCATCTAATTGTGACAGTGACCTGATATCATTTCTCCTCTCTTGTTGCACTGCGTACCAACGTACCATAATCAGTGATCACATTCAATCAAGTCTTCGTTCGCGTCGGGTCGCCCCAGTCCGTATGTGAGCTAAGCACGAACTAAGTGGAGCATTTCCTTGTGTTTACGCACTAATCAAGAGCGATCAAGTATCGAGATTTAGACTTGTAGCTTTTTACTGCTTTAGCGTTCATTCTGTACTTAATCTGAGAAATAGTCTTTCCATCTCATTCAAACCTGGAACTGAATTAGCGCTAGTAAACTTGTCACAATGTACCTCCATATCTATTTCCTTGCGTAATTTGGCCGTTCAGGCGTTCATGAGATTATGGGCAAGAGTCTGCAGCGGTTTCCTGGGACGGGAAATGTGACGGGTCACGTGCGGGTACCGACGCGCTAACGAGTGAAAGGCATTCCGAGCCTGCATCCATCGCCATTTATCGCTATTATAACATCCTTAATATCGGGGGTTAACCCTACCGAGCAACAACCTTTCCAAACACCTGTAAGCAAAATGTAACCACGACTTAAAAGTACCTGGACCACAGCTTCACCTCGGTGAGAGCTTTGCGATCAGAGCTATGCCATTCGACTCTTGTCCGGTAGAAGTGATAATAATTGGGCGGTATGCGAACATGTAATACAAAGCACGACTTGCCTTCGGGTTCGTGCTGCCATTTAAAGGCTACCATGCGGAATCTGGAATAGACTAAAAACTTAATTATAAAATGTTGCGCAAACGGTAAATATTTTCCGGGCGATCACGGTTTCATTTGAAATATGCATTGTATTGAAATATATTTCAAGAAATGGTTTTCGTAGCTTGCATTTATTCATTTCCTGAAGGTAGGTGATATTTCTTACAGCGGATAGCGGTAGCTACTCACCCGAATTTAGGTATAAACACATATGTGGAAGCATCACTCTACTTACAATGATGGCACTCGTATGTCTCAATGAAAATAAATACGGAAACTGGTGCAATCAAAGGGATTGCGCTGCGGCAAGGTACTCGTATGTTTCATGTATGCTCGACGGAACATTCGTGTCATCGAGTTAATTCTACCCATGAAAACATCGTACACCATTGTACTTTTTAAGACATCATTTTGTTAAGTTTTTCCAATTTTTACTCCACTCCATAAAGGTACTCCGGCTTATGTATTACTTCCCATTTATTGAAAAACACCCAAAAAAAGACTCCACATATTTACATCTTTACAATTACATTTTGTTTTACTAGAATATTTAGTTTGTTTTTATATAAATATTTTTGGTCCCTCATTTTCAGTTCTCATTTGGATTGAATGATTGAAATTGAGTTAAATAAGATTTGTCTGTGATTATTATTATGCCTGGAGTTATTACTATTACTGGCGCGCATTATTGCGAACACGTGGCGAACCCTCCATGATTGTGATTATGAATATTTTTCTGCAGTTGACGTCTATCCTTTCTTCGGTCTACGGCCAGTACCATTCAGTGTTATCAAGCTCTTGCAATAATACGAGTATGTACATTTCAACACAGCCATCGCTCAAAATACCAAACGCCCAAGGGGCGCGAAATGTTGTAATTATAGCATTATGTTATTTTGGCCTGGCTTAAATGCTAAATGCCTCAAATACAAGGTTTTATAGATTGTGGTTGTGTGAAGAAACTTATTTATATTATAGTTACTGATATTTATTTCTTATGAAAATAAATAACATTGTATACACCACTATTTAAAATCAAAATAATCTACATGTTTCGAAACCAATGATTTCTTCATCAGGATAAATGTAAAATGAAACCAAAAAAAATAGACAAACAAGTACATATAAAGAAATATATTATTACGATGAGCGGTGATTATTTTGTTATTATAATAAAAATTAACTATAAAATAGGCAATTATTGCATTTACTTATATGTCTTTTTTTTATAAATTAACACATCGGAATCAACGAGATAAGAGATATGCCCTGCCTGCTGCTTATTAGTTTAGAGGAAACGCCTTATCAGGAAGACATAAATCATATAAATGTTATCATCTCCGCGATAGAATTTAATTAAACCTACCTTTGGTTAATATTGGGTCCGCAACTTTCGGATTTAGCTTTCTGCACGAGTTGGTAATTATTTTCAGTCGTTTCCCGACCATCCATTAGTTAGTTGAAGTGCCCACCTTGTCACATATGGGAGCATGATGTGCAACAGAGTACGGCGCAAGTGCACGTGCATGTGCAATGTGCATACTGCACCGCTGTCCTATGCATCAGCAGCGCGCGCCGAACCAGTATCCATCTGTTAAAATTATCATTACGCTGAAAGCGGCTGTGCAACTGATTAAACGGCTTCTATTTGCATTCCGGCCCGACACACGTCACCCCGACTAGTGTTTATGCATTTGGAATTCCACTTTTGTACATCATTATATCTGGCCATGAAACGTAAACGCTAATCAGATAACCCCTGCGTGACCTCCACATTTCGTTACAACACAAATGACAAGTGCTACAAGCATCTCACTGATGCGAACATATAGATATAATATTCCCTCGGCGAGAGAAGTTTATTTAGCGCGCATTTTCCCCATAGAAGGGGGATGGTGTATGTATTAGAAAAGTGTGACTAATATTTTTTTCAAAGACACCTTCTATATACCTTCTTTCCTTTTGGATTCAAAAAATATGAATGAATATTTATGTATTATTTATTTTATGTCACTTTTTTCCACAACAATGTGTACAGGTGCATAGGAGTGTATTTTTTTTCGCATACAGGAGTGTATTAGGTATGGTGAGTATTATTAGGAGTGGTACACGTGTGTACCGCCCTTTTACGTCAATATGTAGGTCCGCAGACTACTCAGAGCAGTGCAGCCATATTATTGTGTACCAAAGTATGAAGCTCGTTCAATGTTCCTTCTCAGTCATTAATCAGTCCACATGAAGCGTCGGGCGTTCAATTACACTCTATCACCATTCTACGTATCAAGTTGTAGCATTTATTTGTTGTACCTATTCGAGTGAACTCATTGATATGCCTGGTTGATTTATACTAATTAGGAGCCCAGCTTGCATGGTAGCTGGTAGCGCTCTTCATTGTACGTGTTTCTATTCATTGCACTCCTTTATTGATCAACAGGTTATTTTAATTAAAGGATCCGCTGGCGTTTGATTGAATAAGAAATAGTCCGGATCTGAATTAGTGCTGACGTTGAGCGGCAGCGGATTTCATGAACGTTCAAAGTCTGCATTACGATAGCTTACTAGATATATTCTGTTTTAAAACACACCTAAAAGCCCGGCTGGGCGTAAAATCAAATAAAATGAAAAATTACTGCGATACCTACCAATGCTCTTATTGCTTATAATAACGTTTAGATTAATTTCGTTCGGCTTTCCAAAAAACACTTTCACGCACTTTTAAATTTCATGGCATTCTTATAACTGTGAATTGCTCGACCTTCGTGAACTTCCCTTAGCTATGCGATACGCATCGAATTATTATAAATAATTTGATGCAGAATTAAGTGCGAATTACACATTTTACAGTTTGCAATAAAAATTGACGCCCAGACAAAGGAACTATGAAAATACAAATGTAAATACTTCAAAGAGCTTTTACTTTTATTTGAAAGGCAGAATTTAAGTGTGCCGAGTATGTAACTTAATGACAGACTTTCATGTTTTCTAGCAACTTAAGTAATTGGCGGTAAAACGAACAGTAAAACCACCCCTTTGAGGGACAAAGCAGTTGAGTAGCAAACGAGTACATATTTCAATAAATTCACTTTACTATTCATATGCAATATCCTGGACTGTTGTAAAGAACAAACATTAACAATAATGCCAAACACGCCCAGACTTTGCTATTGCTACTGCCCGGACTGTTATAAAGAACCAACATTAACAATAATACCAAACACGCCCAGACTTTGCTATTGCTACTGCCCGGACTGTTATAAAGAACAAACATTAACAATAATACCAAACACGCCCAGACTTTGCTATTGCTACTGCCCGGACTGTTATAAAGAACAAACATTAACAATAATACCAAACACGCCCAGACTTTGCTATTGCTACTGCCCGGACTGTTATAAAGAACAAACATTAACAATAATACCAAACACGCCCAGACTTTGCTATTGCTACTGCCCGGACTGTTATAAAGAACAAACATTAACAATAATACCAAACACGCCCAGACTTTGCTATTGCTACTTCCCGGACTGTTATTTATTATTTATTTATTTATTTTTCATGTTCTCCGTAAAACGGTTATTCACCAATACATTATGGAGAAGATTACAAATTAGACAAAAAGTATAGCAAAACACATAAAAAGGTCAGTTTCACTACTTTGTGACATACGTCAAAAGATAATTGTTAAACTGCCTGTAGGTTACGTTAAAAATGTCGATGGTCAATGCAGACTCGTTGAGCAGTTCAGTCGCTCTGTTGACTGGGGCGTTCTGATAGGCAGAAGTCCTCGCTTTTGGAGCATAAAAAAGGGTATGGGACCTTCCACGAGTATACTTGTCTGGGACATATAAGTTAATCTCTTTCAAAATAGGTGGATTATGTATAGTTCCAGAGATTATCTTAAAAAAATGTTTTCCTAAACATATTTTTCGGCGGGCTAATTTTTCTAATGTATTAAGATCGAGCATTCCTGCTAAGAATAAGGATGGATACAGGAAAGGGTAGTACATATATTCCCTCATATACAGGGTGTCCGGAAACTCGTAGTACAAGCGGGAAACTGGTGAATCTACATCACATTTGGAGTCGATTTTGTAGTATATATTTTTTTTTATTTGAGCTTTCTTTATCGAGTAAATCGAGTTTGAAGTTGATTTTTTTTTTAATCAAATTCTTATAAATTATTACTGAAGATCAAAGTACCCAACTAAATAAAACTATTTGATGGTAAAACAAATGAAGAAACTCGGATTTGAAGCATTATTTTGAAATCACCCTTCATTTAACCCGGTGTAATCATAAAATATTTCTGCTCTGCAGGGTTAAAACATCTGTTATTCAACCCTAAACACCAGAAAAAACTTTAACCCTAAAATAGCCGAAAAATATTTTTTTTTGGTTTTTTTTTTTTTTTTTTTGAAAATGCTCAAATCAAAAAACTTTATGTTTTTTTGGGTTCCCCATGTGGTGTAGATTCTCCAGTTTCCCGCTTGTACTACGAGTTTCCGGACACCGTGTATAGGTAACGCATGAATCTCTTTTGTACTTTTTCTATTTCGAGAATATGGTTTTGCTCAGAAGGGGCCCAAATAATGGAGCTATATTCCAAGATACTGCGAACAAGTGCTTCATACGTTCTTCGGATTGCGATTTCGTTGGTAAATGATCTTGAATTACGAAGAACAAATCCAAGCATTTTGTTGGCACGGGAGACAATATCAGATATATGGGATTTGAAAGAGAGATTTGCTTCAAAAATTACGCCAAGGTCTTGAATCTCATTTTTACGTGTTAATTCATGTTTATTAATGTGGTAGGGGAACAGGAATGTATCTTTGGACCTTGTAAATGTAACGACACTGCATTTCTGAATACTGAAGGGTAAGTTGTTCAGTTATTCAGTTATTCAGTTATAAAAAACAAACATTAACAATAATGCCGAACACGCCCAGACCTGTACCTTACTCTGTTATTTTCCTACCACGATACCAGTTGACAAGCTACCATAGTTTTTTATTTATTTTATTTTATATAAATATAAATTACAAACAGTACAAAACGAAATGAACCTTTGTCTCTCCAACTGGGAAGGATTCCCGTTTCAGGACAGCCAAATTGTGTATTTAGTACATAATATTCTTACAATAGAATGGCAATGCTGTCAAAATAAATTTTGAGAACATTGTTGATTGCATTCGAAGTGACAGAATGGTTTCTTTATCCTTGGAAGAATTGCAAAGATGTAATGTATTACCATAGTTGTTTAATAGATTTTAAAATGTACATATTACACATAAAGTAGGCTGATATCTTCCCTCTTAAATAGTTTCCATCAGTAAGTAATAATTGTGAAGGTAAGCCCATTCATTATATACTTCCAGATCAGTTTCACGTTTCAATGGGACTTTACATGTATGTTCGAAGCGCAGAATCTGCTGCAGCAGCTTAATGGCATCCGTGACGAGAATACTACCGATGTTAGATGTTAGTATCACGGGAAGAATAATTGCAGAATCTCATCAGAGCGGAGCTTTGGCCGCAGACTACAGTCTACATGTATAGAGTACCTATGGCGAATACTGGCGCACGATATGACTCAACGCTTTATTTACAGATACAACCGGTGGTCACTTACCCCAGAGGGGAGCAAACTATTAAAAGCTCTCAGGAGACCGGTGGGACAAATGCCGTACCAAATGGTGACAGGAAATTGCAAGCAATTTCCAATTCTGATTTCGATAGTGCCGCCTCAAATACTTCAACTGCAGGAAGAAGAATAAGATTCTGTTTCAAAGTTTAAAATGTTACTTGTAATCTGTAAGTATTTCCCGCTTATTAGATAAATAATTGAAAGAAGATAAAACATTAGATCTAAAGCGAACACGTATCAAAGTGTAATTATTATGAAGTAGTTAAGGTATGGTTCGTGAGGAACATAAAGTCTTATGTACTCGGTTGAATGTTGAGAGGCTCTCTTCCGCAGAAGTCACACAAGATAACATTCATCTCCTCGGTGTTCTTACTCCAGCTTGTTAATCCTAAACATAATAGATCTCCTTTTCCAGCGGGGAATCTTGTTTATCACCACGTGTAAAAAAACAAACCTGGCCTGTTCTCCGCATCCGCTCTAAAGTCCCGATGAGACTGGGACAAAATAAGACATTCTGGTAAGAGCCGACTTCCAGCTACTCTCGTCTTCTGTGCCTCCTGCCTCCCTCCCCCTGGGCTCTGAGCTCTGACTCTGACTAACGATGAAGATGACGGGGGATCAAGATAAAGAGTTTGTGTAATTATTGTGTGGTCGTTACGGTGCGACTGGACCTTGCTTGGACCGCGGCTGGCTAATGATTTCATTAACTGACTGTGTCCCAGGTGAACCTCACTCGTATTGAATGTTAACTGTTGACACCGGAGAACCGCGAACACCCGATAGCCACCGCGGGGGGTTATCGGGTGTGGTTAGCAGCGTATGTAAATACATCGCTGTTTCTTTGTGTTAACCAAATTCCAAGTTTTTTTAGTCAGCGTATCAAAACATTGATAACCCTTACGCCTTATTCAAACTACGGTGACCACGGAAGTACTGTGTGATAACATTGACAGATTAAGACAATTTTTAATCAATTAATTATCGCAGGATTACTGCTTTTTTATTCTCGTGAAAATTTCTATATGGAAACTCAAACCATACAATTAATAAATGTAACTTATTAACTTTTATATTGCTATTACCGCCTAGTTTGCTCTTGGAAACCATCCATACATGCTTTAAAACTATAAACTTGATGATTGCCGCAATTAATTAACGATTTTATGATACTTTAATGTTCCTCTGTGGCTTAGAGCTATACTTAGATATTAACGATAAAGATTACTTTTTGATGGTTTCCTAATCAAAATAGATACTTTACTCTGTGTGATTTTTAATGCGTTTTTTAATAGTTTTGCTACAAAATTAATTATTTTTAGGTATTCTAACATTACGTATATAAATTCCCTGAAATGCAGTTGAAGAATTATTGTTGGCGCCGACCGCGACCCGTTAAGGCGATGCACTACGTCGTGTAATAATTTCAATCGAGCCGCTGTCAATAACACACCTCACGTAGATGGCGATAAAGCTTAAATTTCCCGCATCACACCATCCACCTGTTTTGATTTATGCAAGAAAAAAGCATGGCCAAGAAGTGCCTTTTATTTTATTTTGTCGATGTTCAGGCACAAATATTCAAATGTTTTTAGATCATTTTATTAATAATTTAATTCGCCACATTATACAATAAAACCATAACCGAAAATGGGTTCGTAAGTATGAGATTTTGAACTTCAAAGCTGTTTTCATAGGCCTATACATTATTTTTTTCTGGGCTTATAAAAAGACTTATCTAAAAATACTTTCAAAGGCCAGGATGTATTCTACTCGCAGTATTTAATTAAAGCATCTGAAACATTTCTAGGCGACCAAATATTCAAACCAAAAACACATGATTTTAAATTACTACGTAATGCATCGCCTTAAATGAATATTCTCCCGGGATTTCAGTTTCATTTATTCAATGGTTGTGTGAATAGATTGTTCCATCGCAATCGGGTCTTAGTAAAGTAAAAGGATTTTTTGTATAAAAGAGAGACCTTTTCGGTCACACAATTATTTATGTCAAACAAAGTAGGGACGAGATAAAGACAACTTATTGACGTAGATTAAAGCCGGCGTTTGGCTGAGTTATGCCAGACGCTGACACGGCCTATAAAGCCGGCGTTTGGCTGAGTTATGCCAGACGCTGACACGGCCTATAAAGCCGGCGTTTGGCTGAGTTATGCCAGACGCTGACACAGCCTATAAAGCCGGCGTTTGGCTGAGTTATGCCAGACGCTGACACGGCCTATAAAGCCGGCGTTTGGCTGAGTTATGCCAGACGCTGACACGGCCTATAAAGCCGGCGTTTGGCTGAGTTATGCCAGACGCTGACACGGCCTATAAAGCCGGCGTTTGGCTGAGTTATGCCAGACGCTGACACGGCCTATAAAGCCGGCGTTTGGCTGAGTTATGCCAGACGCTGACACGGCCTATAAAGCCGGCGTTTGGCTGAGTTATGCCAGACGCTGACACGGCCTATAAAGTAGAGCGCGAAGATAGAAGAATGATTCCTATTTTTTGATTTCGAGTATCTACCTAAACCAATATCCCGCATTTTTGCGAAACTACGTGCTTTCGACAAAAACATCGAACTTTTATTCCAAGACTAGAAAATAAAGACCTTCGAATTAATTTAAATGTGAAATACGCGCAAACATTTATAATATGATGATTATAATAAATTATGATATTTCTATAACACTTTAAGCCTCTTCAAAATATGTCTATCAACTCAGGTACCTACCTATAATAATATTTGGATGATTTATACAGCGCCGTTTTTCTGCAAAATCACTTCAAGGGTGCTACAATGCACTATGTTATTACTAACCATAGATGGAGATAATATACAGTACCTTACGTACCTGGTAGGTCACTAGAGATTAACACTTAATTAACATTAACTAATTGTTGGATTAACTATTTGACTAATTGGAACATTGGATATAATTGGACTTTCTCTCAGGAATGGTATATTTAATTTAATGTGGTAGTGATTATATTTGACTTTATGTCGGGAATATGGAGGTTGCGGGTTAAGTTTCCGTCGTAGCGCAATAAGAAGCAGGTGTTTGTTGAAAGTCTTGGTGTTTTTACTGTTGGTTTGACAGACCTTGCAAAATGACTTGATAGCGTTTCCGAAGCATCGCTAACTCAGAATATACGAATCATTGATTCTATGTGAATGGCAATCGCTGATTAACCCTTAGGATACGACCATCTACAATAGCAGTTTAGTGAAACCTATGTACCAATATGTCTATAAACTCATGTACCAATATGTCTGTCAGCTCAGGTACTTATTCACCAATATGACTATCAAATCAGGTACCTATGTACCAATATGTCCATCAACTCAGGTACCTATGTACCAATATGTTTATCAACTCGGGTACCTATGTACCAATATGTCTTTCAACTCAGGTACCTATGTACCAATATGTATTATATACCACTACATACCATACAGATAAGATAAATCACCAATAACAGTCGATTAAACGGCAGCTTGTTTAAATGATGTGTTTATGGAAGTTAGTTATAAGAAATTACTAGCCAATGTTTCGGACAGAATTACAGTGACCATCATCAGATTAGGGCAGATATGTAATCCTGATGATGGACGTTGGCTAAAGAAGGAGGTACTGCAACACTGCATAATACCCAAAAATAAAAACACAATAAAACTTTTGGCTGTGAATATCTCATATCATGATGTTTTTTGTCTAAATAATAATGATGAAGTGTTTAAAAAAATACTATTTAGGTATTTGGAATTGTTTGCAGTCCTGTTTTTGCAAGGACGCTTTAAAATAAATAAATTTGTCTTCTTTATGCATACCAATTTAACACAACGTATAATATTATTATAATATAAAAATTTTATAAATCATCCGCGCGTATTTTGTTGCTTGTTCGGCATTTATTTTTATGTTGAGTAAGTATACGTAACCCATCGATTATGCCACATCCCAGACCCAGATAGCAAGTGGATATGTTTGTGGCGCTTGTGCAGTATCTAATGTAAATACTAGCACTCGATCTGCCGAATTAACCTTGACACTCCCCTTCTGTCGCCACTCACAGTCTCAGTGTCAGTACCGGTGCCGGTGCCAGTGACTGGGTGCCTGCGGTACTGCGGGTGGTGGCGCCGGAGCTAGGTTCAAAGACACAGGGGATATGGTATCGTCCAGTGATAAGGAAGTCTCACCTGTAATCTGAACTCACAACAGACTGGGCCCGCGCAAAAAACTGGTTCTCTGCCAGCGAGATAGAATGCATTACGTAGTGCCGCCGCGGAATCGAAATCACCTCGCAAACGTAAACTGGTTCTCGCAATAATTTCACTTGAATGATAATATGACCATATTGTGCTTAGTTTGGAAGTCGCTAGTCTCAACAAAACTTATGTAACACAAAGAAGTTGAATAAGGTAATGAAAAGGTGTTTGACGGAGGGAAAATGAGGGGAAAAGCGATATAAGAATAAACATTATTTTTTATTGTCATTATTATTATACGTACGTAGAACGTATCCCAACGTCTTGTATTATTTTAAGAATTTGTTTTTTTTTCATAAGCTACCACACATAAAGCAAGCGTTATTTAATATTTACAATATTACAAATTTATTTCTTCTCAATTATTAAAAAAATGCAGAATAAAATGGCAGATCTAAAAAATATTGTGTACCTAATTTTATCATATTCTTATTTAAAGCAGTTTCGTTGGGTATTTGTATAATTTTATAAGTAATATAGGAAATGTGTTTATTTCAACTGTCGATGTCAACTGGTTTCGGAGATAACCACACTTTCTTCGCCGGAATAAAAGTCCAACTGTGCAAAATAGTTTGAGAAGAATCCATGCTTCAATCAATTTTGTTTAATTTATGCCATTGTTTTTCGATAAGTATTTAGCACAATGCACACCTGTCGCCTATCGTATTACAGATCAGTGTATTATTCAAGTGCCTGAATCGATATTTCCCGCATGGGTAGGCAGTTAAGTACCCAGTACACAGGCAGGCGGTGAAAGTCGTCGATATTGATAAACGCCCATTTGCCGCTAAGGCCAACCGTTTGCGGTTAGCAGCACGCCAAAGGAAATCGTCTATTCCGAACAATAGAGGCCATTTTTACCAGATAATTTTGTAGAATCAAGCGCATATAGGGTCGATAAATAAAAAAAGCTTTCCCTCACGTAACATTGTTTTCCCTTGAATATGGTTTTTGTTTTAAAATCAGTAATTCAATATTTTATGGTCCGTTTTATTGCCGATCTATTTGATATATTGATATTGTCCGGTCAAGTGGTATTGGCCCACAATTCAATAATTTGAAAATTAATTAAATCACATACATATTGTAATTCACTCTCTTCAAATTGGTTTACGCAAATAATATTTTGTATTTTGTGGTCCTTCTTGCTGGAAATGGTTTGAGATTTTCACAGCCAAACATATTATCGTGATTAATGTTGGGTTATTATTCCTTCTTTAGCTAATGTGTCGGTTAGCATTACAGTGATATCGCCACGGCAAATGTGACACTGTAAAGCTGTCCGAAACTTTGGCTAAAGAACAACACTAAGTGCAACACGGTATAAGAACCCAAAAATTAATCATTGTCCTTATTGCTGTTCGGTTCGGGGACCCATCACTACGAAAAGTCGCTTCCAGGTGTCTCTATCTTGCCACATTGCGGTGAACAGTACCTTTGATATTTTAAACCATTTTTGGGTTCGTAAAATGAACAGTATTTTCAATATTTATACACAGATAATATTTATATAATTATTATGACATTAGTATTAAATACATCACTTATCTTGTTGTAATCTCATACACTTATAAATTATCAAGTTTCTTTAACTAACAAGTACCGATGGTAGAAAGAAATCTGAATTTTCCCCTCTGATCGTAAATATGATAGTTTTACGGCCACTTTTCCAGACAATATTATTGACTGTCGGAACTTCGCCGTACCAAATTAAACATAATCCCAAATGTTGCTCCTGTTCCTAGTTTTGAAACAACATAGGTACAGCTCCTATCATAACCCGCCTCACAACGCTGCCCAACCGGGTGGCGACCTAGCTCCCCTGCCTTTACACTGTACAGTCAGGGGCGCTCTTGGTGTCACTTAATATTATCCATATACATTAATTAATAATTCTCCATTTGAAATGTGTATTTCTTTTGTTTTAAGTTTTTACTTCGTGATTTTTGGGGTCTGCGCTTTTTCCATTTCCAAGAAAGTTATTATAATGTTAGATACTTAAAAATCGACAATATTTGTTTTTGAAATGCGTGGATCCTGAGGAATATATTTTATAAATACTTTCAGCTTCACAAATCCTACAATGATAATGTCCAGTGATTTTTCACGGGTCTGGTCTAGTTAAATAATAATTGTCTTAGATGAAAGATTTTTGAATTTATGGAATACTGTAAGTACGATATGGTTAAAAGTGTTTATTTCTTTATTCGTCGGATGTGAAACGTCAATCGTAGCGTTCGTAGTCCCAACTCACAACACGAGAAACGACCGCGCATAGCGCTTCATATTAATATTTTCTTCTTTACAAAATACTATAATGGATTATGAGAAAGAGATAAGACGTCCATTAAACGGTCGGAAATGATTCAAACTTTTTGAAGCACAGCAGAGATCTGCCGGTGTCGGTTACCTGATAACAACTGTAGGATAATAATTGAAATTGAACGGAGATCTTTCTGATGTATTTAGGAGACTGCGGCGCGTTGAAGATGAGGATATGGCGCATACTTAAATAAGATCATTTGTTTATCGACAATTATTGTCGACATATTATCTCCAGACTGATAAGGCTATCACATCAAAATATTATGTTGGTTAATTTCTTGGTTAAAGTAATTGGTTAGGTAATGCTCGTTTTAATAAAATATGTAGTTACGTAATTATAATCTCATACAAATCAAAGGGCCGTGTCGGTTACGACTCGCGTTTTCTTTATGGCGCATTTTAATTGTTATTTTAATATCGGCACACTTTATAGACGGTATAAAACATATTATTATATATTTCAGTTAACCCTTCAGGCCTCTGGCATATTTAGCGTTATATTGCTGATGCTTTTATAAAATCTGAGAATTTGTCTGTATTTCTGCTTCTCAATTAAATCCAATATAATATATTTCTAAACACTGAACTTCAATTACTGATAACGAAAAAAAACCACATGTTTTATTAGAAAAATGTATTATAGACATTACTGCCACCTCACTTTCTTGTCGTTTCTTATAAAAATAATTTATAAAAAATTCACAAACTTTCATAATTTTTTCTCAAATTGCGGTCGGAACCTCTGTTAGAGTTGTACATATTAATTATTCTGTGGTTAACTTATTTATTTAAATATAAAGCTTGGTGTTTTCTCTGTCTAACACCTTTCAGTCCATATTTCTAACGATGACGGAAAGGGAAGCATCACGTTTTCTATCACCATATGCGATATAAGCTGTTCCGAAAAGCGAACAAATTAACTCTAAGGGTTTTAACTTTTGTACCCAAAACCGATCAAATTTGCCCGAGGAGTTAAATTATTTTATTGCAAATTTGGTTTGTAGCTTTTATTGCAAAAAACTTTGACATTGAGCACATTGCTGCTTATATCTATCGATGTCTTCGAATAAGATAAACATTACAAAATGCGATAAATTGTTATTATTTTATTAAAACGATAACTGTAAATTACTAAAACTTATCATTGCTAGTTATTTCTTGACACTGATATGTTTTTATTATATCTGAGAAGGAATCACAAATAATGAAATTAAAAAAAAAAAACTCTTAACCAGAAATACGTTTGTTAATTAATTCGCTTCAATAGAGATTTCTTCAATTTGATAATAACGTCTTCGTTATGGTCGGCGTTATTTGTGTATTCTTCTGATAGGCGGAGAGTCTAGGTCTAGTACCTCGTTAAGCTTTTTATGAAGATGTTTATAGCTTTTTCGTTCCTACTTCATTTCCGTAAACAAGAAAGAATAAGTGAAATAAAGAAATAATCACACTATGTGTTCGCATTCTCCAATAGTTCCATCCCTTTTCGTATATTTGAATATTTTTATTTATTTTTCTGCAAACAACTTTATCGTCTGTAACTTATGCCATGGGCGGGGGGTTCTGTGTATTTTTCCGTAAACAACTTTATCGTCTGTAACTTATACCATGGGCGGGGGGTTCTGTGTATTTTTCCGTAAACTTTACCGCCTGTAACTTATACCATGGGCGGGGGGTTCTGTGTATTTTTCCGTAAACTTTACCGCCTGTAACTTATACCATGGGCGGGGGGTTCTGTGTATTTTGCCGTAAACAACTTTATCGTCTGTAACTTATACCATGGGCGGGGGGTTCTGTGTATTTTTCCGTAAACAACTTTATCATCTGTAACTTATACCATGGGCGGGGGGTTCTGTGTATTTTTCCGTAAACAACTTTATCGTCTATAACTTATACCATGGGCGGGGGGTTCTGTGTGTTTTTCCGTAAACAACTTTATTGTCTGAAACTTATGCCACGGGGGGGGGTTCATCTGTATTTTTCTGTAAACAACTTTATCGTCTACAACTTATGCCTAAAGGGGGGGGGGGTTCAGTGTATTTTTCTTTAAACAACTTTATCGTCTGTAACATATACCTACCTAGGGGGGATTTGTGTATTTTTCTGTAAACAACTTTATCTTCTATAACTTATGCATGTAGATTGAAGCTTTGGTTGATTTGACTATGGTTTTTTATCCACCGATGGTCGTCAGACGTGGAACCAGAGTGACCCAACTAACTAGGGCTGGATCCGCTATCATTGCCCGTTTATGGTCAATTATCGGATTAAACTAATGAGCCTGGATACCCATTAGATATGGTGTATGCGACTAGTACCCGAATATGTCGAGTTGCCACACCCACCATTTGTGAGCCGCCACTAACATGCGGAACAGACGCTCACTGCAAAAAGACGGAATATTTGTATTTACCATTTGAAGACCCAAATGCTGTAACTCCTTCGATGCAATTGGATGGAGTAACATTTGCCAACTGTGACTCATTTAAGTATCTGGGCTCACTCATCCACAGAGACGGAGGATGTGCAGCGGATGTCAACCATAGGATAGGAGTGGGATGGATGAAATTTAGATCCGTAACAGGAATTTTGTGCGACACGAAAATGCCAATAAAACTTAAAGGAAAGACATACCAGACTATTGTTAGACCCGCGATAATGTATGGCTCCGAATGCTGGACTATGTACAACTCCTACTCTAGGCAACTCGAATCAGCAGAAATGCGAATGCTTAGATGGACGGCAGGAGTATCATTAAAAGATAAAATTAAAAGCTCACGCATTCGTGGTAGCCTGGGTGTCACTGACATAAACAGTAAGCTAGAGGAACGACAGTTAAGATGGTATGGGCACATAAGACGGAGACCACCAGACCACACTGTGAAGCAGGCAATGTCTATAGAGCTTCAAAGACAGTCATCCAGAGGTAGACCAAAGAACTCCTGGATGACCCAATGCTCCAAAATCCTACGAAGAAACGGCCTAGATGAAAGCGACACTCAGAACCGAAGAAGCTATAACCTGAGAACGAGAAGAGCCGACCCCAACAGCCTACCTAGGCAATGAGTTGGGATAGTGCTAGGAAGAAGAAAGAACTTATGCATGTAGATTAATTAATTTAATATTTAAAAATAGGTAATTATATACATTTTTTTGCATGTTCAAATATCTTCGAAGTGCGAAATAGCTAACAGTATTATTAAAGTTTTTCTTCTACGTATTCAATAATTTGATTTAAAAAAAGTTTATTTATAAACTGTATAGAAGCCCTTCAGAAGTCGAAATGGAGGTCTCTTGACATAAAGAGAATCTATTTTAACGAACATATTGTGTGTGATATAATCGCAGTATTTAAATACCTACATCTCTTTTGGGCGCGACCTTTGGGTCCAGAGTCCAGAGTCCAGAATCAGATACACGTAATCTTAAAGTTTCATATAATATCTACGTTAACTACGGTAACTGTATTTCAGTAGCTAGATACTTCCTCTACCGCGTAACGTAGATAAGTCGATATTCAAATAAAATCTTACGCGCCCAAGTAAAACGTACGATAGCATTTTTATTCCCCAAACTATTTCAATGAATCTAGTTTAATAACCGCTTTTCTTCCCTCTGGAGAATAATGTCGTTAATTTTTCAACCGCTTTTCCACCACCGCTTTTTAGAGGTAAGTAATTCTCAATTTATATCCGTCTCCTTTTATTGACCACCCCTAGCGGGCGACAGACCCTTTGTTACCCAACAATGACGTCCCTGGTACAATCCAAACAATTTAATCTCCAATTGTTAGGCCTTGTTCAGATCGGGAGGCAAGTGCAGCTTTGTCTAGCCCAGGGCTTCCCAAACTTTTTTCAACTGTGACGCCCTTGGGAAGTTGCCATATTTTTGCGACCCCCCCCCCCCCCCCCCGGTGACTAAAAATCTAAGCCCCCCGCCGCTCATTTGTACCAAGCGTAGTATTTTGAAGCCCCCCCCCTGAACGGGTCACGTAGTATGGGTACGTTACCTAATAACAATTTGTCAGAAAAACTCCAAATAGTATCTAATTTTTTTAGAAAATAAAGAACACAACATAAAAACAAAAATGGAAGCAAACAAAAAAGATAAAAAGCATTTTTTTCTTTGGTATTAATGAGAAGGATGTGCTTGCTTTTCTGAGCATAGTTTCTCAAAACGAGGTTGAAGTTTCGAAATCGTTCTCTCGTCTGTGCCTCTAAATTTATTTTTGATCTGTACTTATTCTTAATTACTGCAACTGCAGAGAAACCTGTCTCACACAAGTATGATGTCGCAAACGGTAATAAAACCCTCAACGCTGCAGTGCTGATGGAACGATATTCTCGCTATAAAGATTGCCTCACGACGCCCCTGGGATGATCCCGCGGCGCCCCGGGGCGTCGCGACTCACAGTTAGGGAAGCCCTGGTCTAGCCAATGACAACCGCTAAAAAAGGTCACCATTGTTGTCACTAAGTTTAGCATTTGACCAACACCAAAACAAACTCCGTAAATAATGGTGTTAGGGTACAACGTGAATCTTTTTGTTAGTTCTTTCAGAACTCTTTGCATTTTTTTCACCCATAAAAACTTTATTCTAAACCAATATTTAACTGGAATAAAGTAGAAGGGTTTAAACACTAACCACTTTTTTCAGGCATCGAAAAAACCTTTCACGTGTTAATTCTAAAAATTATTTATTAGTATTAAAATACTCTCCTGGCAGGTTACTTCAGATAAACACAACACAATAACGAAATTGAATTATTCTCGTCTAATTGAGATTTTTCAACCATTTCTAATACAATATAGACTATTTTTTTGAAAGTTTATTCACTTTCCGTGAGCCTTTGTGCTGATTCAGAACTACTTGAATTCTGCCCGCCCTGTCAGCTAAAATTAAAAAAAAACATTTGGAATCGTTGTAAAAAGCTGTTGTCGGCAATTTTATCTCAAACTGCGCCTTGAACTGTTATTTTCTTTTTTTATTTATTTCGGCCCGTGTATTTTTTTTAAATACAAAAATTCGCGGGTAACGAATAACCTGACAATATTTTAAAATCTCCTACTACCACCACAGTAAGCGGGAAATGTTGGGTGTGTTGTGATGGAGGACTTAGCCAGCCGAGAAATTGAACACACTACGCCTTTTACATTATGAATTTTCAAACGGTTCCTTAAATTTCCCGGGGCAGTCTACTTCTCACTTTTCTATCGGAGGTTGGCTATCATAAAGGCAAAATTCACTGGAGACCCGCGCCCCGTACCTGCCACACCTTTTCTAGTCATGCGGTTCGGCATCGTCCTTTTCCTCTTCGCCGTTTTCAATCAATCTTCTGCTGGTTTATAAGTTGGGTGGTATCACAATCTTCTGCTGGTTATAAGTAGGGTGTTATACAATCTTCTGCTGGTTACAAGTTGGGTGATATCACAATCTTCTGCTGGTTATGAGTAGGGTGATATACAATCTTCTGCTGGTTATAAGTTGGGTGATATCACAATATTCTGCTGGTTATAAGTAGGGTGATATACAATCTTCTGCTGGTTATAAGTTGGGTGATATCACAATCTTCTGCTGGTTATGAGTAGGGTGATATACAATCTTCTGCTGGTTATAAGTTGGGTGATATCACAATATTCTGCTGGTTATAAGTAGGGTGATATACAATCTTCTGCTGGTTATAATTTGGGTGATATCACAATCTTCTGGTGGTTATAAGTAGGGTGATATACAATCTTCTGCTGGTTATAATTTGGGTGATATCACAATCTTCTGGTGGTTATAAGTAGGGTGATATACAATTTTCTGCTGGTTATAAGTTGGGTGATATCACAATCTTCTGCTGGTTAGGGTAGGGTGATATACAATCTTCTGCTGGTTATAAGTTGGGTGATATCACAGTTTTTGGTGATGTATTTGTCTATCGCATATGTCGGTGTCACATTTCGAATGCTTCCATGTTTTGTATGGTACGAGTGGTTTAGTTCGGATATAAAAAATTAAAAATAAACAATATCGGCCATTTTAAATTCCAGAATGTTGTTACTGTTTTCAATCACATTGTATTTTACTTGCATCTAATATATAAAGAAAAATATATCTGCGTATCCCGAACGATGAAATTTCAATGGTCCCTATCGGTAAACAGATCAAGAACTGTATAATATTTAGAACTGTATAATACGAGTATTTAGACCTGACAAAAAATCTTTCCCTTTGACCCCTTATTTGGAAAGCTTTCTTGCAGTATAAAATATCCGCATTAACTTCTGTAGAGAAGTCTGACCGACCCGAATCGATCATGCATTATGCCACCCTCTTTGGTTCTCGTTTCAATCTTCTCGGCATTTTAGTTTCGTCAGCAATCTTCCTGCACCAATTCTGTATTGTTGCCAAATACTTTGTCGGCAGTTTGTAGTTAGTAGCTGCCTCCAGACGGCCCGCACAACGCACGTGAGCCACTCCCTAACTAAGTAAGTTGATAAATAATATTATTTTCACATGTATACACTTTGTGGGTATGCATCATTATAATTAGTATGATTATTATCGATTCCTTAAATCCTTAAAAATTAATAAAACCAATTAGTTTTGTCAAATAACCTCTTCTTAAACTTGTTCCTCTTCCCTACACCACCTTTCCAGTCCCTCTTTCTTAACCACTTCCCCCTCGCCGCCCCATCAAAGTCGATGTTCTCTCTCCCTCTTCTACGTTACCAGCACGGAGAAAATATATTGTATTGCGAATCTCTTCAAATTATTGGTAATCCGGCTAAAAACGGGATTAGGGTTTTCTTGAACACGTGTTCCGCCATCGTGATAATATATTCGTCATTTTCTAAAAGTTTACCAGAAAACCTATTAATTCATTCGCTATGCCTGCAGTCCCGTTTTTTACCGGATTACAAACAATTTTAATAAATTAGCAATACTCATTTTACTCCGTGTGTACACTGTAACTCTGTAATTAATTTTGCATGTTTTATAATACCCTTTTGAATGTTCAGGTCGAATGAATTTTCAAACTAAGTTATTTTATTCTAATTATATAATCAATAATACTTGAACATTGATTGGAAAGCCTGAATAAACTTGTTAAACGATTGATTTCATACACTTTATTTTGCGCTTTTGATTGCTTTATTATTTATATGGTAGTTGGCAACTAGTGAAGCATTCTCAGACGAAGAAAGAATTATTACTCGACATGATATTTTATGTTTTCATAATTATTACGATATTTTCGAATTACTGTTGTATTATAATGAAGCATTTGCGAATATAAATTAAATTTTTATTCCAGGATGTGGGGAGGATAGTGCAATCCCACACGTTCCATAGGTATAGATTGACATTGATTATACAATAGATATGTGAATATGATGATTTTTTAATGAAAATTCATAAAAATAAACAGTGATTATGTGACTAAAGCAATTTTTAAGAAATACAAAAATATATATGTGTATACATGTACCTACCCAGTACTTTTAAATTAGAATGCTACCCAAGCAGCAGTTAATCTTATGTTTAATTGGATATTTTATTTTATGGTATTTCTTCTCTTTGTTATTCATATTTATACAAACATGTTAGTAGGCTTAGGCACCATTTAAAAGTACAAATACCTATTATTTCATTATTATTTTATTACTATACTTATCAAACAACTTATCAAAATGTTAATACTCATCCTAATTTGACTGTCCTAAAACGGGAATCCTCCTAGTTGGGCAGTCAAAACATTTCTTAAATAATGTATATAAATGTATAATCTTTTACTAAAGAAAAAAAAAATAAATAAAAATAAACAACAAATCCGTAGAAACTGTGAACGAGATACAAGAATATCCAAAAATAAATAAAACTAATCAATTAAGAACAATATGTAGGGAGTGGTCTGGATAAAGGTTGGGCCCAGCGCTCACTCAGGAGTGGCGCTTGGTGCTGGTAAGCTGCGGTCGCCATCGTGTTGGCGGAGGCCATTAGCGGCATCCTGGCTCCAGTGACCCGGTGTCTCATCAAGCCGGCGAATCAATTCAATTATATTTCCGGAATAATTATGTCGGGCCCAGCGCTCACTCAGGAGTGGCGCTTGGTGCTGGTGAGCTGCGGTCGCCATCGTGTTGGCGGAGGCCATTAGCGGCATCCTGACTCCAGTGACCAGTGCTTCGGAGTCTCATCAGGCCGGCGAATCCACGCAGTCTTAATTCCGTACACTTTGTCGATGCGCTGCTGTATCTTCTGTATCCAAATATAATTTCGCAGGATTTATTATATTGAATTCGGAGTCCTTCCATCGAGCATGTTCGGTGGTGACACCATGTCGCGCATGTATACAGGCCGATACAATATGTATTAAGCAATGTTTTCTTTTCTTAACATTATTGCTACATTTGCAAAATCTGCGGGAAATCATATTAGACAAATGCTGATAATTTCCCTATGTCGTTCAATTTCACGATCGTCCGATAGGTCTTGTGGTTAGGTCTAGTGGTTTCAAAACAAATTATTAATTAATAACATTGAGTGTTGTCTCTAATCTCTTTGAACGTGGGTACCTAATATAGCAGTGAAGAGGTTTAAATAAAGATAAAGACTATCAATAAATCCTCGGTTAACATATATAATACGGTGAATCCGCAATGATTTTAAAGAAAAAATGTCAAGTTAGCTAGGTACCTACTGAGCCCTACCCAGTATTTCCTTTATCGCCATTCTTTATAAAAAAGGCCGATATCTGATAAGATTGAATGGGTAGATCTGAACTCTGCTTTCCATTAATCGTCCCACTCCCGACATAACTTTATCTTCGTTCTTCTTTGTGGAAATAAACCATGCCGTTCTACTAATTCTAATGAAACGATAACTAAATATTTCTGTGAACACTTTGTTTCTGTTAGATTTTTTTTATAATTGTATCAATCTTGAAATAAAACTGGTAATTTATTTTTAAAAAAATCCATACCGGGAAACTCTTCTTTATATACTGTATAAATACAAATTGGTTATCTACAACTTTTATTGATTTCAGCTTCCTTCTTCGAGTACATTAAGGTCAAATTGAAAAAAAATCGGTCGCTGGGGGTTAGTGAATTTTAAAATGCATAAAAGCGTAGGCACGGCCACAATTTTTTTTTTTACTTTTTAGTTGCCGAATACAATCTAAAAAAGTAAAAACAACATCGCAACTGAGCATTTTTAAAAGAAAAGGTTTTGTTGGGATTTCTGTGTGATTCAGATTCACTAGTTTCTAATTTCACTAGTTTCACGAGTTTTCAGTCAAAGTGTATGTAAGGAAGATCGTCTGGTGTTTATTTTTTTTCAATCTATGGTTTTATTCAGAGATTGATGAAATTTTGTACTCTTAGCATTCAAAACAGGAGAAAGGTCACTTCCCAAACAAGAGTTAAAAAATACGTGATAAAATTTTGCAGAATTTATTTTCAAAATAAGAGAAAAATTACTGCATCTGATTTCGAAAAACTCTGTGTAAAGCCCGGTCAACTCCGGGGTTCTTCTAGTATATATGACGTTTTCGCAGGCTTGACTTCCTATTTCCGAACACCAAAGTATGTAAATGCATTTACCCCGTGCCCGGATCCTCTTTTTTTCCTAATTAAAGAAACGAATTGTCCCAAAAAACTATTTTCTTTTTTTACGGAAAAATTACGTAATTGTTTTGACAAATTACTTATTTTCAATTTACACATTCGTGAGACAAATGGACGTATTTTCAATTTATACATTCGTGTGACAAATGGAAGTATTTTCAATTAACACATTCGTGTGTCAAATTGACGTATTTTCAATATCAAACTATTTTCTTTTTTTACTTAAAAAATTACGTCATTGTTTTGACAAAGGACTTATTTTCAATTTACACGTTCGTGGGACAAATCGACTTATTTTCAATTTTCACATTCGTGTGACAAATTGACGTATTTTCAATTTACACGTTCGTGGGACAAATCGACTTATTTTCAATTTTCACATTCGTGTGACAAATTGACGTATTTTCAATTTACACAATCGTGTGACAACACAAATTAATTTTGAGAGGCTTTCAGGATCCTTCAGTGAGTTTTCTTTTCCCTTTACTCATTTGAAAGTGAAGTGGTCTATTTTTGTGATTTTGCGTGGTTTATAAATTCTAGGGTTTATCCGTAGGTAGTTACTTAAACCGTGGGGGGATTTGGAGCACGAAAAATAATCCGATTATGTATTTTCTATATTCCAATTTCCACGCATTATACGCCATAGACACGGGAACGTGCAGACATGAAAAATTAAACTTCTAGAATGTTTTTAGTTGTTACGAATTTAGATGTAAATCTACGAATGCTGTTAAATCTATTTTTTATTACTCCGTAGATTTGAATTAATTTGATTTTTCAACTGCTTGAGTAGATTTATTCTTTGCAGCACAGTGAAGAAGTAATAAATGAAACATGAAAGCCGTGAGAGAAGACGTCTGAAAGAAAGTATTACAAAGTTAAAAGGCCTCTAACAAGACAGATTAATTAAAATACCCCTTTTCACCGTTATCTGAGAAGACGTTTTTCCATCCGGGATCAAAACTTACATTCTGTATAAAGCCCTAAATATTTCTCTAATGAGTAATGAGTCTATTAACGTTTCTTCATCAGAATGTGTTGGCGTGGGAGTCAGGGTTCTGATAATGTTCATATCGCAAAATTATATTACGATTCAATTTACTTTATCGCCTTCCGGTCATGTGTAAATAGGCAATGTCTTGTTTAATAATGTATAATTGGAGTCACATGTTACTAGTATAACTAACCGTCTAGCCGCTTGTGCGCCGGGTTACGCAGATCCGATGGAATGTCACATGCAATGACGGTGAAGAATCTGCAAAATAAGTGTCTCAAAGCCTTATCTAAAAATCTCCTCATTTTGTTGTTATGTATAAATAAATAAACTAAACTAAATATTCAGTGTGTTTATCTGACTTATTATGGCTACTTTCTACACATTATAAAGTAAAAAAGACATTCCAATCTACAAAATTTGATATTGATTAAAAATAATAATATTTGTTTAATTCAGCTGAAGAAAACGGTGAGTTCACCTTTTCCTCTGCAAACATGCCCGAGGCGCTGCATCGCCAATGGAGGCCGCACAGCGCGTTGTATGCGTGGTTATACTGAACACGGATTGATTTCATGACGCCTTGTCCATTTCATCTGACAAAGTTTTCTTGTTGTACCATGTGCTCAATATATTTACAATTTGCGGTGGTGCTTGACGATGAAACATAATAATTCCGATTGTGGGTCTGTTTGTGAGTGATTACAACTTTTTTTCAGTGAACTCGGATTTTTTTTGAATTTGAGTGTTATTTTAAAATTTGAAACTGGTAAGTGATAAAAAAATTATACCAGACAAATATTTTATTTTATATTTTTGAAATGTTCCCTTTGTCTAGAATTTTAGGGGTTATTCTTGCCGTAAAGACAGATTTCTTGGGTTTTCACGGCTATGCGCAGTATAGTATAGCATATAGTAATATTATACTATAAACAACATGCGTACCGATTGTTTTTTTAAAGTGTATTTAGTAAAATCCTTAGATTCTAGAATGATAGGTATGAATCGCGTTGAAACTGCTGTCATTAATAATAATAACTTGTTGAACGGTCACATCAGCAATCCGGAAATTACAAAAACTTTATTTGCTCCTGATGATTTGATGAGAGCTCGTGGCAACATTATTCCGAGAAGCGGAACTAATCTACTGTTGGAAATGCCTCTCAGAAGATTGATCGTTCGGTCAGTTGAATGACCTTGCTCCTCACCTCGACATTTTAAAACATCCTTCTAAAAATATATTTCGTTTTTAATTCAACAACTAAAAATGTGAAAACCCCTTTCCATTAATCGTCCAGTACAGCGAACCTCTTGAACCGCCTGAAGTTTTTCTTACTCCCTCGGTCGTGTCAAGTCTTCCTAGCGATTCAATTATTACCTCTCTACTTTTTATAATATTATTTTCCTGACACCCATTTCCTCCGCCATTGATTTGTTAATTATTTTTACAAAATTATTATATATGAAATTAACCGTTCGAATGAATTAAAGTTTAAAAAAATAGAATTGGTCAAAATAAGACTTTCTTGAAAATGGAAAAAACGCGGACCAAATCAGAAACAAATCCACGAAATCTGACTTTACTTGTCAGGATTAAAGGTTATCGCACACATACACGGAGAGAAATCGATTAATGCCCTCACAGAAAATTAACAGGCCTTATTAAAAAAACATCAATTTAAAAATGTTTTATCGATTTGTCTTAATAATATATCACGATGATAGAAATATTTTTCACTATAAAACAAAAAATTAATAAATGATAATATTTCCTAATTTACTAAAAGTTTACCAGGAAACCTGTTAATTCATTCGTAAGGCCTGCTATCCCGTTTTTTACCGGAATTACAAATAATTTTCTCCGTGTATCACATTTATAATTTCTTTGTATGAAACTTCGCACTGCCACGCACACCAACAACCTATGTAACGGTGCGTGGTTAACTCGCAGTCACCGCGCTTACGTCTCACCGTCACCGCGGGGATGATGGTGGCGTCCCCGGATGACGGTATTAGCCGAACTGGCGATGCGAACGCGTCGCTTTGACGGCTGGTTGATGGCGAGGTGATAAGGTGATAAGGCGATATAAAATATATTAGACGTGGGTAGGTACTTTATCGCTTGACTGAATTCTCGGCACAATCGGTTCAAATTAACTCTTAAATTGAAAACAAATACGAGTACATTAAACAATCACAGACAGACCCACAGTCTTATGGATAAATGTACGGCTCTGGTACAATATCATTTACTGCATTAAATCATATTATTATCGGAATATGTACCTGGAATGAGAACCTGCCTAATAGGATAATTAATTAGAACTTACCCAAACATGCCCAGGGAAAATTGATATAATATATGGGTGTGTGAGACTGAAGCAGAAGCTGAAAATTATTTTTTTATTTTATTTTTATTTTTATTATTATTACATTTATTACATACAAGATATACAAATATAAAAGGAAGCTTTGACTGTCCAACTAGGAAGTTTCCCGTTTTAGGACAGTCAAATTGGCAGGTTGCGTGTACATAATTCCAGGTAGGTACATGTAAAATATAAAATAAAATTAAAATATAACATATAAATGTAAGAAAGAAAAATAGAAAGAAAATATTTTTTTAGGAAAATACAATTTAGCAGTAATGAACAATAAAATCCAGATAGGTACATGTAAAATATAAAATAAAAATATAATATATCAATGTAAGAAAGAAAAATAA
Source organism: Hesperophylax consimilis (assembly GCF_061612785.1). Classification (NCBI taxonomy): domain Eukaryota; kingdom Metazoa; phylum Arthropoda; class Insecta; order Trichoptera; family Limnephilidae; genus Hesperophylax; species Hesperophylax consimilis. The sequence goes on along the minus strand of NC_142838.1, from coordinate 831,476 downwards.
AAAAAATATTTTTTAGGTAAATACAAAATACAAAATCGAGGAAATCAACTCAGACTACGTTTTTTAATAATTTTTCGGAATCTGTCCTACCTAAGTCCTAACCATTTAGTAATTTTAGTACCGAAGGCTGATAATTCACATAGTTTAAATTGAGAGGGGATTTTGTTGTATATTTTTGGTCCCAGGTATGAGAAAACTTTTTGATAAGCCGCAGTATTGCTAGTTGGAATAGAAAGGTCGTTTCTGCTCTTACTTCTGGTGTGATGATTATGATCGACTGTTATCGTTTTGTTTTTATTTTTGTGGACGCAGATTGTTATTTTTTTATGTAACACTGTCGAACATCAAGCACATTAAACTCCTTGAAGAGAGCGTCGCTCGAGTATCTGAAGGGTTTCTTCATAATGACGCGTAGAATGGATTTCTGTGCCTTCAGTAGCGGGTATAATATTGTTAATCCTGTTCCACCCCATCCAATGCAACCGTAGGTTATGACGGAGTTACAGAGCCCGTAGTATATTTTTTTAATGTCTTGAGTTTTTATAATTTCCCGCAATGCTATAAATATATAAATAAGCTTGCGCACTTTATTAGCTGTGTTTTCAATTTGTTGTTTCCATTTAAGATGGTTATCCACTATTATACCTAAATATTTAATAGATTTAACACATTCAAGGGCTTCGCATTTACAAGTATGGTTATTATTTCCAAGGCTACACTTAATATTATGTATTGTGAGGTGATGAGGTGTTTTGGGTTGACCTGTAAGGGTAGCGCTAAATGTGAGATATTTTGTTTTATGTATGTTTAGTGTAAGCAAATTACTGTCTAGCCACTGTTTTACTCTGTTTATACCTGTGTTCGCAAGGTGGTGTGTTTCTATCCAATCATCTCCTTCAAACAAAATAACTGTATCGTCAGCGAACGTGATAATTTTGCCACCAATGTGTTGGTTACAAAGTTCGTTTATGTATATAATAAAGAGAAGGGGCCCAAGTGTACTTCCTTGTGGTACCCCAAAAGTGTATTTTAGTGAAGTGCTAATAGCCTCGTTAATTCTGGTTTGTTGAAATCTATTAGATATATAACTTTCTATCCATTGAAAAGCTTTTCCCTTTATTCCTATATTTCTAAGTCTCTGTAAAAGAATTTTATGAGATATAGTGTCAAATGCCTTGGCCAGGTCCAGGAAAAGGGCAATAGTTTTCTTGCCATGGTTCATATTCCCTGCAATAGTTTCAGTGAGACATGCGATGGCATCATCCGTTCCCTTACCCGACCGAAAGCCGTATTGGTTAGGACTTAGAATGTTATGTTTCTCCACATATTCGTTTAACCTAGTTTTGAAAAGCTTTTCAATGACTTTGGATATCGCGCTTAATAGTGATATTGGCCTATAGTTTTCTACAAGAGATTTAGGTCCACTTTTGTGAATTGGGACAATTATTGATTTTTTGAAGTGATCAGGAAATATTCCTGATACCCCGTTTACCTTAAATAATCCATATTTTTCTGCTTTTTATTTTATTTTTAAATTTAAATTTATATACATATTTATGATTTTGAATTTGCTATGGGAGTTGTACGGGTAATTTTAGCCTATGGTAATAATAAGCAAATCGATTTAACTTCCTGAATATTATGGTAATAACTAAAATATTTTTGTGGGAAGTTTTTCAGGTACCGTTTATCCTAATGGAATATCATGTTTACCTCCATAAATTTGCGAGAATGGTAATTTTTTCCAGTGTTGAAAAAGTATGTAACAAAATATGTTTTTGTTTCCGTTCGATTTGAACAACAAAGTTTATGAACATGATCTGTATCTTCGAAATATGAATACTTTGAAATCGTCACGCCAACATTACAATGTAACGTGTGTAGGTGTAGCTACAATACAAATGACCAGCATTGATTTAAATTTCCATGCGCCATCCAGCCAGTAAGTTATTTGCTGAATGTCGCTGCCAAGATTACTATTCTGAACTAGAAATAAGAACAACTATGTGCGAGTTAATATTCATGGCGCGTGCCTTCTGCGCATGGACCAAAATACTTAAAACTGCGCAAGGAAATGAACTTGCCAACTTCCAATGTCCAAGCTGTGACCGCCAGGGAATAAGAAAACGATCATACGACCGCATTAGACCAGTTTAAATTCCAGAGGACTAAGTAATAAGGAATTCCAGTTCCCTTTTTTTCAATAATGTCCTTCTAACTTAAATACAACCCTTTAAAAAAATTGTTATTTCTATAGTTTAAAATATTTTTCAAAGTTTAAGTAACAGGGGTTAAGACGTTCAATATAAATACGGTCACTTCGCTGACTTGTTGCGTACTGTTCTCGTGTCATTATGTTATTCGCACTGCTTTCTTTGTTTCATCCTACTTTCCCTTCCTTCTATTCTCGCCTTTCATAAATGATTTTAGTATATTCCAATGCTCCCCGATCCTGTTTGAAAACATTGAAAGGAAAATTGAAAAGGTTATATAATATATTATATGTGGGGTTCCGGTGGCAGTGTTTGATGTTTCTGGTTAAAGCTAATGGACTCTTGACCAAACCCTAATCAATCTAATCCCTTCAAATTTTGGTTTTGTTTCGTGGCGAAATGCGAATCTCCCAAATACAGAGGTGTTAGGAAATCGCACTCTTTGGTTATGACAGCAAAAATTAGAGACAAACGATTACATTTCATCAAACTAATGAAATGTGAAGTGCATATAGAATCAACAATTTTATGCCAATAGCAGGTATTTCATATTAGGATTCCTTTTAATAATAATAATATTTGGATGATTTGCTTAGCGACGTTTTTGTGAAGGGCGCTGTACAAATATGTAATATATTTTGAAAATGCTCTATCTTATTATTAACTATAGACTAGACCAGAGGTTCCCAGAGTGGTCTAAATGGACCCCCAGGGGTCTATATCGGCTTGCTGGGGGTCTATGTCAGCGAGAAAAAAATTTGGGGGTCCACGAGATTCAAATGGGGGTACATACTAGCGGACCCCCATTTACCTTAAGTCAACATTTAGGAGTTCCGCAAATGACACAATACACCTAACACAAATAACGTAATACTAATAATAGACTGAGAAATTACTTATTTGATATTTTTATATTTCGTAAAATTGTTTATTGTGGTATTATAAATAAAATTATACGTTCCTTTTCTCGTCAGTATTAATATATTGAATAAAAAAATTGCACATTGAAAGCTGCGAATTTTCCTAGATTCCCGACTTGTTTTTGAACACCGTCCAGGGTAATAATGACGTTCAACATTTAAATGCACTTCACACAGACTTCAAAACTAAGTTTGAAGACATTTTGACTGTGTAAATGGAATTGAAGGTTACACCCGCCCTGTCCCACCCCGGTATAGGTGACTTATGGTCACCCCTTCGGAGCTCTCGCATGAATCTAATTTTTGAATAAACGGCTCTACAAAGTATATAAATGAAGCTAGACCTTCAATGTCCCCGCATACGGTGTTAGAAAGCGGTATGCGAGCGCTTACAGGTATTAATCCAAAGACAACACAGAACAATAAGCATCAAACAATCAAGTAACAAGTTTCAGGCAAATAGTTGGTGGAGGGAACCCACACTCCAGTACCTGTAAGCACAAAAAGAACAAAGTGAAATAATAGAGTGACGGGGGAGTTTCGCCGAGCCACGTCTGGCAGTCCTGTTGAGAGATTGGTGGTGGTTGGGGTGACTGGTGCAGGTCAGGACTTCCACACCCCTTAGCCGACCACCCGGTGGTGCCCTGAAGATAAGCATGGGAAAAAGAGGGATAAACCCTAAAGAACCTAGGGGAAAGAAGCGTCAGGAGGTCGGAGGCAGGGTGGAGGTTACCCCAATCCGCACAGTCACCCCTCTGACCACCAACGCTCCTCAGGGATGGCGCAGGTGATTGGCGGAGTCCCCCGGTAAAAACAAGAAATTAAAAGAAGCTCCAGCAGTGCATGCGGGGACGAGGCCCGTTGTCCAACCCCTATTGGGGAAAAGTAAACAATACAAAACAAACAACGGAGTTCAGTTCTAGCCTGTAAACTCGTTGCCGTTACTGAAAAAAAGAAAGAAAACCAAAAAAAATACATATAAAAAAGACGAGAAAAGAAAAGAAAAAAAGAAAAACAATAAACAATCCAAAAGTGCCACTTAAGAACATCGGTAGAATAAGTAAAACAAAAGTAGAAAGCATAAAAATAACATTTGCATGGTCTGTAAAGAGGACAGTATGTGAAGTATAAGATAAAAGACAAAGTAAAAGAGATAATTAGCTAAGCAAAGATATATAAAGAGTGTCTGCAATGTCTGTAAAAAGGACAGTGTGTCTACCTTAGACACAAAACATAAGAAAAGAAAACTGAAAATTAGAAGAAAATAGGATACAAGTTGTTTAAAAGAAATGTAAACGAAAGAAAATCATCTGAAGCAGCTGGTACAGTAAGGAAAGAAAAATAATAAAAATAAGAAGAACAGAATGCATAAACAATAATCGGAGAATTGTAAAAGAATTAGTCATGGAGCAGGAGCAATACACCAGGGGTTCTCAGTTATCACACTAGTCAGCGACTCTAAGCACAGACCATCTCTCAACCCAGATCCTAGTAAACTTCCTCAGACATTCGAAATTAACTCTGTTAGAAACAAGATCGGTGTTCCACACCGGTCTAATGGGGACATTCAGACCGTCTATCATTTCGTCTCTGGCATCCTTCAAGATCTCACAGTGCCACAGAATGTGCTCGGCCGACTGGTAAGTATTGCCACAAGCGCAATTGGGATGGGTAGACAGGGCAAGGCTGTGAAGCCTCCCCCTGAATTCCCCATGTCCTGAGAGGAGCTGCGTCATGTGATGGTCCAGTTTGAGGAAGGCCCCTTCCATTCTGAGTTTAACTGATGGGAAGAAGGAAAAGGTCCATCTTCCCATGCTCGACCTACCCCAACGGACCTGCCACTCTTTGAGCGAAAGGTCCTTCATCGTCCGAAGCAGTCCAGGGAGAGTTCCCGGTCCACCTGGTGTCAGAACGACACCAAGATGGGTTGCCGGGGATCCTCTGGAAAGTCTCTGCTTGGTTAAGACTTCCCTAATCTCCAGATCGATTGGCAAAATGCCGGCCAAAACTGGCAAAGCGTCCGAAGCAACAGTACGGTATGCGCCAGATAGTGCCAGCAAAGAAGTTCGCTGGCCCCTAGTAAGAGCGAGGAGTATAAGGCAGTTATCCAGGCGGTGCTCCCAAACAGAGGCAGCATACGAAACTTGCGCAACGTATACGCCCCTGTACAGAGCACGTAGTGCCGGATTGCGTAGTCCCCATTCAGCGGTGGAGAGTCTCCTCAGCTTTAGGAACAGCGCCTGAGCCTTGCTTGAAACATCTTTAACATGAGCCAGAAATGAGGACGATCGATCGAGTGTTACACCTAGATACTTGACCGTGTCTGCAAATTTGATGTTGGTGTCTCCCATCCGGATGGTAGGGTTTCTTTTTCTACTGAGAGAGCCCTTCATCAGGAGACCCTTTGTCTTGTGGGGAGCGAAGGTCATCTTATTCCTCTCCCCCCATTTAAGGAGGGTGTTCAAACCATCACCAGCCTTTTCTTCAATTTCCTTTCTGCTGTTCCCCGAGACAAGATACATCTTATCATCCGCGTAGTCGATCATGATACATCCTTCAGGCAAGGGTAACCTAGAGGAGTCGTCAAAGTCAATATTCCAAAATTCAGGTCCCAGAACGGAGCCCTGGGGACAACCCATATTTACTTCGCGTTCTATAGTAAAATCACCATGGGATATCGAGACAGTTCGTCCCGATAGGTAGTTGTCAACCGATTTAAACAGGCGTTTTGGACAATTCCTACTTTTAACCTTTGTGCGTATCATGTCCCACCACGCGAAGTCGAAGGCACCAGTTATATCTAAGAAGATTGCTACAACGTACCTCTTTGTGCAGACCTTCACCCAGTTAAGCGCAAACGAAATGGCGTGCACGGTGGATTTACCCGGGACGAAACCAAATTGTAGTTCACTGGACGGTGAAAGTGTACTGCGAAGTCGCTGCCGAATTAGTATTTCCAGGATCTTGCCGAGGATTGGGAGCAAGGTTATCGGGCGATAAGCCTTTACGTCGGTGAGTGGTTTGCCGTTCCCTTTAGGTATAATCCTGAGCACGCCCCTCTTCCATTCAGAAGGGAAAATTCCTCTTCTCAGGCACGATTCCATCACTTGAAAGAGCTCCTCTTTAGCGTGGACCCAGACATGCTTCACTATCTCGCCATTAAGTCTGTCATGCCCTGGTGCCTTCTTTGGACCCAAACCCTTAATTATAGCACCAATTTCAGCTCTAGTGACAGGAGTGATTCTATCCTCTTGGGCGAGGTCTCTGGGTGGAAGCCGTGCCAGATTTCTAATCTGTTTTTGGTGGTCACTTTCCCCAATTACTGACTCTACAGGGACTAACTTGCCCAAAAGTGTGTTGAGAGTAGAGGCCACGTCCACAGTCTCAGCGTCCCTCCCATCAATCTTCCCAATTAGACTAGACAAAAACCGATCCGAGCCCTTGACGGATTTTTCAATTGCGCTGTGGATTTCCCACGGGTTGGCGTTGCCCACATCTTTAACCCAATTATGCCAGGCAGCTCGTTTCGCAAGGAGAACCGCATGTTTGAAAGTTGCCCTGGATCTCCTGAGAGCGGCCTGGAGGGTAGCTGTCTCCTCCTCCGTACAGCATCCCCTCCTGGACAGTCCCAAGGCCCTATAGGCTCCTTTATAGGCCCCCTTTAGCGAAGTCAGCTCAGGTGACCACCACGGCGTTCTAATTTTCGTCTTTGGGTTTGATCTGCCCAGAGAAGAATTAGCCGCAGATACAACGGCTGAATTGAAAAAGTTCCCCAAATTGTCCGGATCATTAGCTGCTACGTGATGAAAATCCCTTAATGTATCTCGTAGCGCCTCCCCAAAGTTATCCCAATTCGCCCTTGAGGTGTTGAAATTCCAGGAGGATCTCGGAGTTTCAGTTTTCTTAACACCTATTGTAAATGTGATTAATCTATGATCCGAAACTATTGCGCATTCATGGACCCTCCATTTAGATATCCTGGCCGCAACTGATCCAGAGCAAAGAGTTAGATCAATGTTGCTCTCTCCTAGTGTGTTTGAAAAGGTAAAGAACGAACTCTGTTCGTTAATGATACAAAGGCCTTGCGCAGCAATCAGGTCTTCGACGGCGTCAGTCCGTGATCGTACTGAATTTTTTTTTTTTTTTTTTTTTTTTTTATTAAATATCAAAATAATATAAAAAATCAAAAAGTCCCAATAAACTACTTTAAAGTAGTTTGTCATTGGGTGCTTTTAACTTAAACAGATTATATCAAATGTATACATTCATATCATGAGAGGTGTAATACAATAAAAATAAAAACAAAAAACAATTAAAGCGTATGCAGTTAGAAATAGTTTGTATTAGAGTCTAGTACAAACTATTTCTTTCAGCTAGCCAATTTTTCAACAAAAAAATTCTTTTTATATTTGTACATTTTTTGATTTCTGCAGGTAACATATTTAAACAATTTGGTATCATGTAGTCTAGCGTTCTTTTTCCATATTTGTTTACATGCTTTGGTACGATTAGTCCTTCATTTAATGTAAATCGAGTATTGTAAGTGTGTTCCAGTCTATTTATGTACATAGGGCTATTTATGTGCTGAAAAATTATTTTATACCACATAATTGCTCTTACCGAGAGGATTTTCAGATTTTGATAAAGGTGTGGAACATTATGCCTTTGTTCATATAAACTTTTATGAGCTAATAATTTAACAAGAGAATTTTGAACTGCTTGAACATGATTTATATTTGTTTTAGAGGAAAATCCCCAAGCTGTAATTCCGTACCTTATGATAGATTCAGCTAGTGATAAATAAATTATTCGAAGTGTGCATATTGGAACATAAAATTTTAATTTATATAATCTACTAATAATAGATCTCAGTCGTTCACAGACTTTATTTATCTGTAAATCCCATTTGAAAAAACAATCAATAATAACACCTAAATAAACATATTTTTTAACCAGTTCAATATTTTCACATGTACACAACGCAGGGATACCAACATGTAGGCAATCTGAATTGTGTGTTTTAATTTCGGGTATAATAGTATTTACCTTGGCATTGGGTGATCTAATGTGTATCAATTTAGTTTTTTTTGCATTTATGATTAGGCCAGAGTCGTGAGACCATTTTAAAAGTTCAATGTAATCTTTTTGTAAAAGTTCAATACATAATTGCAAATCACTGCAAGAAAACACCAATGCAGTATCATCCGCGTACACAAAGTGTTTTACATGTTTAAAAATAAATTTAATAAAAGATACATAAATTATATAAATATAAATTATAAAATATATTTTAAACATGTTTTACATGTTTAAAAATAAATTTAATAAAAGATACATAAATTATATATAAGGGTTTTAGTATTGTCAAACCAAAGGAATGTTGAAGAATGTGTAAATGGAATGTTGAAGAATCGGATATCATGTGACAAGAAGAACTGACCGGAATAAGTACTGACAAAGAACTTAAGGGGCAGTTCTGTAGGGACAGCTACAGAAAGAAATTCCCGTTGCTTATCCTGCTTCATTTTCATTTGGTGTAATACCTCACAAGCGCGCCCCTGTCTGCACAATGTAAAGACAGAGGCTATAATACCGCCACCCGGTTGTTGGACAGGCAAGGGAAGGGAATCTTTTTACGAAAAAAATAAATGATTATCTCATGTTAATAGTTTTAGGAAAATTCAAAATTCGGCAGGCAAGGGGTCTACGGAAAAATTTTTTTTTGGCCAGTGGTGTACGGGGCAAAAAAGATTGGGAACCTCTGGACTAGACAAACCATTCCAACACAACAAGTTATGGTCAACAGATTGCATCCACCGGTTCGTCGATCAATAATACAAAACTACGAGTATATGTGCAATGCGATTGACCCGTGAACTTAATGAGGCGTTCGAATGTATATATATTATTATTTATCTATATTCTGTTTAGCCAGTTAATATACAGGACCATACTTACCCGGATGTCCCTTGAGATTAATACTGATTATTGCTAATTAGAGACATTTACATACAGTTGGCACGCAACGAATTTGGAACACATTATTTATTTTAATAATAAATATTTTAGTTCTTTAATGAACGTGTTCAGGAAGGGAAAGGAAGAAAAATCGCCAATATACTCGTATACTTGAAATTTATGCACAATTCTAGTAGAATGCAGGTGACTAAAAACTAATTTAGAATATTACAGATTTTTAAAATGCAACATTTTCGAGTTTACTTATTTATTTTATGTTAACGCACACAGCAGTTATTCGTTATGATAATATAATTATGTCAGAACCAAAAAGTATAAAATAAATTTACATTACCTACAAAAAAACCTAGCCAATTTCAGATTCCTTTCAAATTTGCGTGCAAATAAACGATATACCTACACACAACCGGGTGCTTGACTTGATGTAATATAGAAGAAACATATTGGTGTAATAACCAAAGGTTACATATTAACATAATTTCTTTCGTATTTCAAAGTAAATTTACACTTCACTCAAATACAGGAATCGGTTTCCCTTTTCCAATTCGCCTACGAAGAAACCCTTCAGGGCGGATAGGTTCACAGTGGAAAATGTATACTTTATTTATATACCGTTGTGTTGGAAATCGGCTGGCTTCAACCAAATATGAAAAAGTGCTTACAAAGTAATCGTTTTTTATGCTTTCCATGAAAGTTAAAATATGACTTTTTATTAATTATTATCTGTACACCACCACGCGTTGCTGTGGATCAGTCTGTCTGTGCAAAATGTGTTGCTTTTACGTCCAACAGATGGCGCTGTATTTTTTTTAAGCAAGTTTTTACTTGTCACAGGTGACACCTATAACATATATGAAAACACACGCGTATTCGAATGCAATGTTGTGTCAAACTTTCAAAGCAATCGATGAAGAACTTGAGGAGATTTAAGATTTTGAACAAACAAACATAATATTTTTATTTATATAGATGTACTGTAGGTTTTATGCACAGTTATATGGATATGTTTTATGCATGTACGTAATTTGGAGTAATAATAAAGACTTAAATATGAAAGACTTTCCACTTGATACTTAGATCTTGCGATGGGCATTAACAATGACAGACAAACCCTTTTGATCCCGGGCCCTTAATCTGGCAGCCCCTCTCCCTGGTGTTCCACCAGCCCCTAATTAACACCCACTCCTACCCACAAACGTGACAAGGAAATGTGAACAATTTATGGATTCATTCTCGGTGAAATGTTGACAAAAAATAAAGCCCCGTTTTGGAAATATCGCTTCTAGCGGAATAAGGGGAAGTTTTAGAAGCGATACAATATATTTATGTTTTTTAATATTTTTTATGAGAGCAGCATAAGAGTCGCAACTGCTCCCAACCGTCTGGAGCCAGTGAGACTATGGATCCCCAATTGGGGTATTGTATGAAGTTGTGGGTAGTGGGGAAGGGAAGGAGATATAAAGAGGAAGGTCGGGGTACCCGGCGATTGAGATCTACCCACCAAACATCGCTAAAGCCATTTCTATCAACGTTTCGATACTGAAAGATGGCCTTCACAAGGGTGATACTGAAATTATCGACAACTCTGGAACATTCTGCAAATATACCTGATATACATATCATTTTAATATATAAATTTACTTGCGTACGCCGGGATTTGAACCCTTCATTCGTAGCTAAGGGTCGTAAACTACTCGACTACAGAAGCCGTCGTCATATCATCGATTGTTCTTGATTAAAATCATTACTTTTGTTTTACATTCACTTATCAGCGTTATGTACGTTGAACGCGCCTAACGTGTATCGTGGCATTGATGATGTTGTTCCTCTAACATATGGTTTAGAATAATAGTATTAGAATCGTTCGATTACTCTTACATTCAGATTTATGTACAGTTCAAGTGAGTATAGTACTTTACAGTTTTTACGAATGCTCGGGTATAGGCGACCCAACAATGTGTGATTCTTCAATGGTAACAATTTTATTTATAAATGGATTTCATGCAAAAGGTGGGGCAATCCTTGGCACTCCGTAGTTCTGTGAAATATAATTTATTTTATAAATGTATTTCATGCAAAAGGTGGGGTAACCCTTGGCACTCCGTAGTTCTCTAGAATACAATTTAATTTATAAATGAATTTCATACAAAACCCTTGGCACTCTGTGGTTCTGTAGAATACGTCGAACGAAGAGGCTTTTACTAATGCTATTATGGAAATATTATATTTTCTAGGTTCAACGTTGACACACTTGATGGCTTACGTCGCATTTACGTTTGTTATTATTTATATTATTGAGTTACGGTCTTCAGGGTCAACACTAACTTTGTCAGCGACTACTCTCTATTGTACACCATTCTCCTATCAATCCACAGTGAGGATTATTTTATTACTCTTATTAGTCTTATTACGTGTTGGCAATTGTTGTTGGTTTCTTGTCGATCAAAGTAAATCGATACTACAGTATAATAATACACATTGATGACGCAGATTTCTTGTTATTGAAGACTCATTAATTGAATCGTTGGTTGCTGAAATAAACCATGAATATTTAAAAGAAACCAAACGGTGTAGCAAATATTTAATACTGATGTCGGTTATTTTGTGTGTTTATGTTTTCAATTGTACAATATACGCCCTTTAAAGAAAACGATTTTGAATGATTTTAGAGGCAACTACAATAAAGCAAGATCCATTCATGTTTCTCAAATGCATGGAGAAAAATGAGTACGGCTTTTTATCAAGATACTGTTGAAAACCATTTTCTAATAAAATATTAGTCATTCAGAATATATCTGATCACGTGTTCAACGCAAATGGCCTTGTCCGAATAAATACAATGGACGAGATGCGAAAATATTATTATTTTGAAGAACACGTGTTCCGATTTCCTCATAATATATTCGAGGATTACTGATAGTTTATGAAATTTGTGAAATCATTCGTTATAGTTCCGTTTTTAACAGAAAAACGAATAATTTTACCAGATTTTTAATAAATTAACAAAATTTCATATCAGTAAGTTTTATCCGTGTAACATAAAGACGTATTATGGCTTGGCCTGTTTCAGGATGTCGCTCGCCATACACGAATACAATCCCAATGGGAATATATGGTGAGCGATATGCTGAAATAGGCCAAGCCACGAGAATATAGCACGATTATAGCGTGGTCTGTCCCAGGCTTAATATGTAGCTAGATCATATACTGTATATTATAAGTGAACCTATATATATATCCATTATATAATCTATTATGTCACAAATTATATTATTTATTTAATATTTTGTGAACAACGTTTAATGTTATTTTGAATTCAGATATACAATATAATAACAGAGAACGAATGTATCAATGCATTGAATGGATCAATAGCATTTTATGATGGTTTTTTATATAATATAAAATACAGATTTATTAATTAAAATATTTATTGGGTGTACTTTGATATAGAATGTAATATATCTAAACGAAACAAGAAATGGAACAAGACACAGATAAATATAAAGATAACAGTCACAACTAAGAATCAAACCCAAGATCTCTCGTCTTACCGGGACGGCGTCTTAAATCTCATATAAATAAAATAAAATCGGATACGTTTATCCGAGACTCTATCTAGGTTACGAACCAATTTCATTAGAAACTTTGCGGCCATTTAAAAAGATAGATGACAAAAATATGGGAAAAATTAGTTGCAAGATGATATTGTTAATTATGAATTTGAAATATGAGATCGACAAACATGGTCCCAATGGTCGAGTGGTTTAAGACGCCTGTCCCGGTAAGACAAGAGATTCGGGGTTCTATTCCTAGTTGTGACCGTTATCTTTTTATTTTTCTGTGTCTTGTTCTGTTTCATGTTTCCGTTAGATTTATTAGTATTATTTTCTTCAATGATATATTGCATTGATGGGTATAACCTTCAAATAAGTTAAAGAAAAGGTTGTTCCTAAAATATAACTAAATAAAACTAATAAATGTTTTCGTTTTTCCAGGACGAATGCCGACTGAGCTTGATTTGGAAAAGGTAAAGTTATTTTTAACGTTATAAGTTTTAATTGAATTAAATTTGTCAAAGAGGAAAATTTCCGGCCCAAATTATTTATTCATTCCCGCCTATTTTGTAAATTTTCGAACAATGAAAAACTTTGGCCCTTACTTGACTGTTGTTGTCCTGTCCAGTTCAGAGAATCCGTACCTCTGCGAAGCGCGAAGTAAAAGTTCGCAGTTCGCAGGCCTAATGCCTATCTCACGATGGAATAAATTGTGGTGGAACTTGCAACTAGTATACAAAAGACGATGGCTCCTCCGCGTGTCCAAGTAATTATTCTGCTTTAATTATTACCAAAAGTACTTTTAATATATTTGAACAGTTTTGACAATATAACAATTATATCTCCCAGAGTCTCATTGTTCAACGACTCAACACATTCATGAACATCAATCAGAGTTCAAACTAAACCTCTTCCAGCCATTTATAAAAGAAATCAGTCTCTTTCGGATCTTCAAATTATCCAAAATGATCTTCTTTACTCACACAAATTAAAATATGGTCTCGTCACCCTATCCCCAACCATTCTAAAAAGGATCATAACCATTTTTCAATAATTGAATCTCTCTAATATAGTTGATGATCACTTTATATGATAGCCTCCATTCAAAGCTCTGGAAAAACCGTAACTCTGTTTTTATTCCTGGACATGTTGGTATCGTGGGTAACGACATTGCGGTTTCCTTGGCAAAACAAGGCGTATCTAACCATCTACATTCCCCTCTCTGACATTTTTCCATCCTCAAAGATAGATCCCGAAATGTTTGGAAAGAGTATTGGCACATTGCTGGTCAATCTTGACAATCACGTGCTTGACTCCTCAGATTGTAAATCTGTGGTCTAGAAGTTGGAAATTTAACCCGCATATTGTTTGGTTGTCTTTCTCTAAACAAATATCATCTCTTCTATCAAGCCTTACCTAAAATTGCCTCCCCTTCATTCAACATCTCATCTCTTCTATGTCTGAATTCGACTTCAGTCTTTCATATCTTTTTTAAAAATTTTCCCATTTAAACAAAATTAATATATAGCTTCACCTTCCCTCTCTCCATAATTTGAAACGATGGCCTAGAACACCCTTGAAGGGTGAAAGCCAAAAACGTTGAAAAAAAAAACAATTTTGTCAATATATAATATGTTTTCTGATAATCAAAAGTTGGGAATGAATCATAACATGTACTACTTGATACACTAGGCGTAAGGACCTAAAGTTGGGAATGAATCATAACATGTACTACTTGATACACTAGGCGTAAGGACCTAAAGTTGGGAATGAATCATAACATGTACTACTTGATACACTAGGCGTAAGGACCTAAAGTTGGGAATGAATCATAACATGTACTACTTGATACACTAGGCGTAAGGACCTAAAGTTGGGAATGAATCATAACATGTACTACTTGATACACTAGGCGTAAGGACCTAAAGTTGGGAATGAATCATAACATGTACTACTTGATACACTAGGCGTAAGGACCTAAAGTTGGGAATGAATCATAACATGTACTACTTGATACACTAGGCGTAAGGACCTAAAGTTGGGAATGAATCATAACATGTACTACTTGATACACTAGGCGTAAGGACCTAAAGTTGGGAATGAATCATAACATGTACTACTCCACACACTAGGCGTAAGTACCTGAAGTTGGGTATGAATCATGACATGTACTACTCGATACACTAGGCGTAAGGACCTAAAGTTGGGTATGAATCATGACATGTACTACTCGATACACTAGGCGTAAGGACCTAAAGTTGGGTATGAATCATGACATGTACTACTCGATACACTAGGCGTAAGGACGTATTTCAATGTCACCGTTCATAAACAAATTATTAAGCAGTCCGCCAATTCCTTACATACAAATTGATTTCGTAATTTTTAACATAACTAATTCGATGTTTCAATCACACCTAAACAATTTTTCATATCTAAATATTATGTATAGATTATCTTTTTTATTCAAATTGTAAACCACTATAATGTAATTAAAATTGTAAACATCTCATTTACCCACGTAAATATCATAAGGGCGTATAAAAGAGTGAAATACAGTAATTGAATGGCAAACCTTAAATCATTAAAAAATAAATGTATACCTATTGTTTAATTAAATGCAAAGTTAATTTGCTTATAACCACTTTACTATAATTTATGAATTATGTCAATAAGTTTCGGTTATATCCTAATCTTCAGGAGAGTTTTATTACAAAGTAACCTAAGTATTGGCATGTACATTATAAGGTTTAAATAAAGAGAAAGATAACGCATATTAAGAGGAAGCTACAAGCTAAAAATGTGTATATTCTTGGTATATCTTGTATCGTAGGTAATAGGCATTAAAATCGCTTGATAAACGGAGTCTAGAAACGTTCGATTTCAAGAAAAAAACTGTTTTTTATTTATTTTGTAAATAATTTTATAAGAAAGCAAAAAAGTTTATCAAGTGAAAATGTCACAGATAATCTTTGCCATAATACTGTATTTTTTAAAAGTTTTTGCGTTCATACATTTCTATTGAAAAAATATTTTTTTTAATAGTTTGCATTTATATTTTTTATTGAGGAATTTTTATTTATTTGTATTCTACTATAGGAAAACCTTCAATTTATTTAAAGCATATTTTTGGTACTCATAATGTACACCAACTCGTTATAAAGATTAATCAAAATAGTGATTTGGCATTAAGCTTCGCCTTAAAGAAGGACAGTAAATCAGTGAGGGGTGGGAGAGTGGTAGGGGGATAGTTGGAGTTACATAAGAAGAAATGGAATAATTTGAACTTTCTGTTTATTTAATAGTTAGTTTATAAGAATACTTCCCTGAAGAAGGTTAGGTTGTAACCGAAACTATATGACCTTAAGTATATATTATAACAAAGTAGTTAAAAATGAATTAACTTTTCATTGAAGTGTAATGTCAAGCTACAGAGTGATTGCTTTCTTTATTAAGTAGGTAATTATATTATTTGTCCCTGATTTCCACCAAATCCATGTATGTACCCATTGTTCTTGGTATTATTCATCCATTACCCAATAAATGTATTATGTTGTTTTTGCAATGATTTATTTAGGGGGCTTGGGTCCATTAAAGGTTACATTTATGTCATGGTGATGGATTTGAAAAGTGGATTATTGATGGAATAAATAATAACTGCACGATAGGGAGGGAAGGGCGTAGGAACGCGTTGAGATAAGATTAGTTTTAGGTGAGATGAAAGAGCACAGTGGTCCATTGGACGGTTCGGTGGAATTGGGGGAAGTCGTGAATTTGTATTTTGAGAGATGATTCTCATGCGACAACCTCCATAGGGGTTTAATATAATACGCTTCTGACGGCTGCTCTCACCATATAAAAATGAGATTCCGACAAGGCCGAATAGTGTACAGGCCTGGGCGCCCGGCTACTAGGTAAACTTCATCGTTTAAGATAGCACTTAGTTTTATATTTACGTAAAACAACGTGCAAATCAGCAGTAACAACTAGTATCAACAACAATCACTGAATTTGAAAACTGCCGTCGCTCGATGGCACTGACTTGTTCACGTGATACTTCAAAAATCCGTCACTCAGGCCTGAACTCTAGTCGGCCTTAGATATCACTAAGTGACATAAAATACTTAAATAGTAAAGTCAAATTATTAAATAGTAAAGTCCGTTTTTATCCGTATTAATATTTTAGTGAAACACTCTAATTAATTATTTAACATAAATATTCCTCAGCCAAATTGTGTAATGAGAAATTTTGTAAATGATAAAAAGTAAACAACATTTGGTAAATTCAAGATTCTATGTGATATGATATTATCATTGTGACAGCTAAACAATTACATGTAGTACAAGCGCTCGTTCACCCGATTTGGAGGCTCACCATCTCGGTGAAATTACCATATCGGTTTGTGAGCGATTAACTTCCCTGTCTCTAGTCCATTGGGATAGAGCACGTATTACTGCTACTATTTATGCTGTAGGTAGATTTGTATAGGTTATCGATTGTTACCCTATGACAGTTGGCGGATATTGCCTTCCGCGATATTAACAAGGAAGCATTTAGCAGATAATGGCCTGACAAACTCGTCAAGTCACCTGTAAAGGTGTGACGTAGTCCTACCTGACCCAACCCAACCCGACTAAACCTTCGCACCTGTCGTACGAGTACCATTAGTGAGCTTGTTTTCTGAAGTGTTCCCGGCTTATACGGTCACCGTTAGTTTTGCCCAAAATCTCTGATCAAATCTCTCCGTAATCTGACTATTTTGCTTAATCATTTTTTTTATTGTGTTATGGTTTTGCACGGACCTTCTTGAGAATTTCATTACAACTTAATTCTATTTCCATGGAAACATTATACTGTTTTTGAATAAATATCATATTTCCACAAATTTGATTTGATTTCTATGCAGCAACGAGTTACTCATCTCGAATGATTCTATTAAAATAAATAATAACTTTCGTAATAATTCGTTTTTTCAAAGCCATTTTCAAACTCGAGGAAAGAATATTTGAAAATGGCCTCGAAATCCGAAACAGCTGTAACAATAATAAAAACCAAAATACTTACAGATTTATGATAAATTAAAAAAAATAACAACCACAACAAAATAACATTCAATTATAATAGGTACATACCTATTTACCCAAACTTCAAATATCTGATACTCATATTTAGAATACGGATAAAAATCATTTAATAATAATAATAACATGGCATTTATATAGCGCAGTTTAGTGTCATTTCACTTCAAGTGCGCTTAACTATAACAAACTTATAAACGGTAATTTCGTATTAGTGGTCCTACAGTGTGCCTTACCAAATACAGATCTAATATTACAACACTAAATATACTATTTATACAAAGTGATGACAAAAACTTAGAATAACAATAACAGCAGGACAGGACAAAACAAGAATATTGAAACTAAAAACATAATATAAAACAGGAGGCAGTTTGTGCTTAGAATTGAGAATCTTCTGAGATGACACTTTAAAAGGTACAAGGAGGCAACTGAAAACAAACAATTACCCGAACTTTTAGAATATGGGTTATTATAAAATATCGAAAAGAAGGTAAGATTTAACATAACCAACTTATGGTGTGGACATATAATAATGACATATCTACATAAATTGTTTACCACAATATTAACCCTCAACAACATGATCTTCCCGTAAAAAATTATGTACCTTCCTGTGTTTGTAATTCTAATAACTTACACCAAGTTAAAAGTCGATCAAACCCGATATTCTAAATTCTAACCCACAACTTATAATGAAAAAGGTCGGTATAAATATGTAAAGTATGAAGATTGTTAAAAATGAATGTGTAGTTAACCTACCCAATATCTCTACATAAACCAAAAACTTCTTATTTACTTTGGGTGACTCAATAAATCTTTTCTGCTTTACGGTAAATGTCGCAAACAATAATCTTTCGTTTTTATTAAATTATTCTTATTTATTCTTTCTTGGGATTACCGGTGAAAACTTTTTCTTAGATTTATCTTAACGGTTATCAATATATTCTAAGACATCCTATTTTATTATTCAGCAAGAAAATAACGAAAGATACGGTTCGAGTTAATAAAAAAATGGGCGTTTTATTAAAATAATGCAGCATCACCAATTTTTTCATCTGAAGCTCTTCAAACAAAGTGTAATAATCTATCATTCTTCATCCCTCATCTTTTGTTTCATTGTGTTGATGTAAGGCTGTATTTTGCCGCATCACGGTTTCTGTGTTTCCTCCCCCATCCCTCTCTGCGGCCCGGGGCGCTCGGAGCTGAGACCTGAAGCTCCTAAGGGCTATAAACCCTCACTAACCCAACTCCCTTCCCTGGTATATAATAATAACCTAATATTTCTTTGGGATAGCTTAGAAGCCTCTGCTAGTTTTTTTGTGAAGAATTTCTGTCTTTCCGCCTTTATATATCCGAGCATCGCACTATGGAGTATTTTCAATAGTATGAATACGTAAAAAATCTGTGGAAGATTTTTCTATAGAAATATAATAATAATATGTACTAATATGGCTACATCGTCATATGACATAGAAAACGCCGATGTCTGGTAAAACGGCTGCCACCAACGTCGTTTTGGCGGCATATCGAAAATGGCACATTTTAAATCGTTACACAAAATTTATTCGTCAATATAATAATAAAATAAAAATACCTTCACCATCGTATTTTTTTAATTAATAAAAAAACATTGAACGCAAGTTATTTTTAAACAAATCAAAAGTTATTTTAAAAATTATTTATTTACTAACACGGCCTACACGATTCTGAATAAAAAAACCCTTTTAAAGGTTTATTGGATTTAAAAATATTTTACTCCGTTATTAATTTTATTTCAGAATTCAGAAAGGTTTAAGGATTAAATTCATTTCAAGGTTATAAAACAATCCGCCTAACATAATACGTTTTAACATAAAGCTTCTAATTAAAATATAACGGAATGTTAAATTTCGGTTTAACCGCCGCTCTAATTTTATAATATATGATGAGCCTTGCATCGATATAACATGTGTTGGTTAATAAAATTAATGAAATGCCATGAAGTGCATAAATACATTGATGTTTGTTAAAAATGTCCATATTTTATTTGAAGTGCGCTGAACCTACTATTGGCAGCGGGAAATAGCAAGTTTTCACTATAACATTTCAGCAGAATTGGCTTCAGGCGCTTCTGCCCCCTCCCCCTCCTGGGGCGGGGTCGCTGACCTGCTCTTGGCCGAATTCCAATAAACTGCTCAACATCCTTTTATCGTTTCCGCGAACTCTGCCGCCTTCTTCGTTTCTGGGTCACCCTGTTTAGAATATGACCTCTACTCTGCTGACGCTCGGTTTAGGTGATGCCGAATGACGAATGATTGTACATCTTAATCTCTAATAAATCAACTACCAAACGTATTGCTAATCACCTCATCCGGTTTTTTTGGCACTGTCTACTGCCGTGGCAATGTGAGAACCATTGCATTGTTGACTTTATTTTAAAGGCTGTTAAATTTTATCGGCTAGAAAAAATATGCAGGAACCTATTTTATACAGACAGGAACCGACCCACATTATCGTTAAATGTGAATGACTGAACGGAAATATACTCTGTCCTCAAAAAAAAAACCTCCCAAAATGATAAAATGTTTCATTGATCCCTATTATTTTTTTCATTCCTCGCGATAATAATTCGTTTTTAATTAGAAAATTAATTATGGGCTTTAAAGCATAACAACATCTCCGTTTTTTCAGAAATAATGAATATTTATGCGAATGCTCCAATCATAGCAGCCATGAACTTGTTTCCGGGCGCGATGTAAAAATGTGCTTAATGTTTCATCCACAATTGATGTTATCTCTGAACTTTTTATTTTATGCTTCCCGGGTAGAAAAGTTTCCGTTTTCGCGGAAACTTCGGAAGGGTTAACCCTTTCAGGAACGAGTTATCGCGTGCGTCCTTCGCTCAATTCTAATAACGTTTAATCTGAATAGAGCCTTAATGCTTTTATGCCCGTGTTAAAAGATTAAAATCAAATTTACCCGATTCCCCCGGAACCCAATCCGCGATGCGATCCCGTTGTTCAATTATACAATCGCGTGATTTGTTTCTTTATTTACAAAGTGTGCAGAATAATACATTTCGTGTGGAACGTGACTATTGGGTGTTGTAGGAAGTAAGTCGCTAACAAGTGTCATCGTGGTTTGTGTAATCAAATAACTTGCCACGGAAACGGTATTATGTTTTTTAACCATTTTTTCTCTCACCAATCTGTGGTTTTTGATGTTATTTTCTTAAAATAATTTAATGCTAATTTGGAATTTGTAATCAATTCCAATATAAAAAAGGGAACACACGAGGGAATAAGTTAACTCAGCTAGTTGACAAACATACAAAATATATTATGTACCTAAATGAAAAAAAATCATCGAATCAACAATTTTACTTTTTTATGAAAATACAAGATTGTTGCTACTGATTACTGTCGTAATATAATACGCCCGGACCCGGCGTTAAACGGTAGTTTATTCGAAAGACAGCTCACAAAACATTTGTTTTAACTCCACAGCAATAAATCCGGAAAGTAAATGGTTTATGTCATAATAAAACCATTCTACATCAGTTTCTGTAGATCTTGGAATAAGTATTGACACGGCAGTGGTGTTAATCTTGTTTCCACCAGATTTTTTCTACTGTGAATTTGCAAATCCACTCATTGTGAATCAGGATAAAAATTCCTTCATACAAATTTTCATTACTGTTATAAGAGATAAGAGACATAGATAGCTCTAGAGTAGATAGATCATAGAGGTTATAGAGTTATCCGACAGATGTCGGTAGTTTATGAGATAGCCCTTCCATGGCGGGTACCAAGTTACTGGGCCGTGAGATTTCGAGAATCAGAGAGATTTTGAGGATACACATCATTTTCAAAGATAATATAGGCCCCGAGGAAAATACAATAAATATGCCACCTGCACGGAGTTAAATGTCCAAAACTTAGTTTACTGTTGCAGTGGTAAATTATATATTTACGTCGAGGCCTCTTGCATAGATTTAATGTATAAACACAGGGTACTGTGCAGTGGTAAATTATATATCTACCTCGAGGCCTCCTGCATGGAGTAAAAGTATAAAACTTAGGGTACTGGTGCAATGGTAAATTATATATTTACCTCGAGGACTCTTGCATGGATTTAAAGTATAAACACAGGGTACTGTGCAGTGGTAAATTATATATCTACCTAGAGGCCTCCTGCGTGGAGTAAAAGTATTAAACTTAGGGTACTAGTGCAATGGTAAATTATATATTTATCTCGAGGCCTCTTGCATGGATTTAAAGTATAAACACAGGGTACTGTGCATTGGTAAATTATATATCTACCTCAAGGCCTTCTGCGTGGAGTAAAAGTATAAAACTTAGGGTACTGGTGCAATGGTAAATTATATATTTACCTCGAGGCCTCTTGCATGGATTTAAAGTATAAACACAGGGTACTGTGCATTGGTAAATTATATATCTACCTCAAGGCCTTCTGCGTGGAGTAAAAGTATAAAACTTAGGGTACTGGTGCAATGGTAAATTATATATTTACCTCGAGGCCTCTTGCATGGATTTAAAGTATAAACACAGGGTACTGTGCAGTGGTAAATTATATATCTACCTCGAGGCCTCCTGCGTGGATTTAAAATATAAACATACGGTACTGGTGCAGTGGTAAATTATATATTTACCTCGAGGCCTCCGGCATGAAAGATCACATTCATTTATACTACTCTTCGATTTTTTTTAGTTAACATTATACTATCAGCGTTTTGTCTTTATTCAAATAATATTTTTTTAGTCTCCATATATCATGTGTTTTGATGAAAAGAGTAAAAGTTGGTAACGAATGCGCGTTGACCTACACATTTCAGACAGCTGTTAAAATATCAGGACGCGAGCTCGACACTTTTTGATGATAAATTTATATTGTTATCGTTATTTTATTAAAAATTACTATTATTACATTTTTATCTTCCTTAAAACCATTATTTTATTAGTTCGAACTTCAGACTTCATTCGTCTTCCACTAAACATATCGTCTATTAAGAACGACTGTGACTAAGTAACATATTTTCTTAACTGAGTTTTTAAAAACCAAATGTTTTATTACAATTCCTTTTATCATGAATCCATTTATTCGACCATAAAGGTGATTTTCTTTTAACTGACAATACGCGACTGTTTTTTTTATTTATTTATTTTATATCATAGAAACAAACAGTACATGCTTTACATTGATGAAACAATATACATAAATTAGATACTTCATGTAGATAATTAATTAGATACCTATGATATGTTTCCTTGTAATGTCTGCTAAGTGATATGTTTATTCCTTAATTACCAGGTGACGTGTGTAGTATATAGGTGTTTTTGTATGTGTGCGCATTGAACAGTTTATATTATTGACATGATGACACATTTGAATTTGGGCAGTGCATCCGAAAAAATGTCGATGTTTGAGTTTAGACAAATATTATTTAGAGGATGAAAAGTTCGGTTAATTAGCGAATTAGATGCTGTATTTACATAATATACTTTCATTTTTCTTAAGCCATTATTTTAATAGTTCATACTTAATTAATTTTCTGTCAATTTATTTTTTAGTGAAAACGTATATAAAACATTGTTGATACATATTATCATGTAATAGCTCAAAAGGGGATGAATAAATACATAAATGTGGATATTACGTTTTACTAATTCGCGTGATACACTTTAAAAAAAGTTCCAAGCCCATTTTGATTAATCCGACAGCGGATTTTAAATTTCAATACGAAAGAAAACGTAGGATCCAGTTTGCCAGAGCTGTTCCTCCCAGTTCGGAGTTCAGAGTTCAGGCAGCTCGTTTCAGGCGCCCAGTTCCAGATAAACAATGTTTATTAAACTCGGTGGATCTAGGATGAGCTTTGCTTTTGCATGAATATTTTTGTCCGTCTATTCCCCCATCGCACGCCCGCTGTCTGTCGTCTGAAAGCCTTAAAGTGTATTAATCTGTGTCCTGTAGGTATATCTAATGGAATTGATTTTTGACTATTCTTTTCAAATGTTTTTATCCTACGGAGAGTTCTTCAGTAAAATATACGTTTTCTTCTTTATTGTTTTACTGCAATTTTACTGAGAAATATAATATAGGGCCAGTTTGTAGCACATTGAATTCGCTATCTCTAGAGTATGGAAGTTAAGTCGTTTCCAGGTGCATTAAACGGCGAACGTTTACGATCAATTTGATGATACTCATATAAAGCCTTCTAGTATGTTTTTAAAAGATTAAACGCTTTCCTTTACCGCAAGACGTAAAAGAACGAGCTGCATTTTTTTTAAAATTACATCTATAAAACGGCCAGCTACAAGAAAGGGTATATAATTCTTTAAAATCATCAATTTAATTTATCATTATTATTTGCCTAATTGTTCTTAAGTGCCTTGAAGGGTTTGGTTTTTATTTTCCGCTGATTTTCAACATCCTGTATAACATCTCTTTTCAATGGTATACGAGTACTATGTGTATGTACGCTACACTTGTCAAAGTAAACGAGTGGGTGAATCGCGCCGAGATCGGTGCAGTAACCCAGTCACTATGTCAGTACTCGCAGGGGGTAATTACTGCAAAAGGTGTAACGGAACATGGATTAGTAGGAGACTACGGGTATTAAATAATACGGTAATGCAATCATTAACTACCATTAATAACCGGCTCAACGCGCTTCCTCGTTTTCATTTTTATTATTTCAGGATTGTTCTTTTTCGAATAAATCTGATGCGAATCACGTCACGTGATAAGAGACTGTTGATTTTGGATGGCGATTAAAAGTTAGAATTAATGTAGTTTACCAATCGAGTATTGTATTTGATTGATGTGCTTAAACGTACACTTCATATAACACCATTATAATAAGCCCATAGTAAACTTCAGTTTTAAGGCGAAGCTATCAGTGAAATAACTATTATGTTTTCGATTAATCTTTACTGCGAATCGGTTTACATTACGAATACCAAAAAAAATGCTTTGGATAAATTGAAGCTTTTCCTATATCGCTCTACAATTTTTTTGAGTAATATTAAAATTAAAAATTTCTTTTGTTGGTATTTAGCAGTAACTTTATGGTTCGACATTTTGATGAAAAAAAACTCTCTATAACCGACCGGTTTCGCGTAGTACAAACATCTTCAGGGTATAAAATTAAACTATCTCAGTTTATTTTTATACCCTGAAGATGCTTTTACTAAGCGAAACCTATCAGTTATAGAGAATTAAATAAAATATCTTAGTTTTAAATAAAGTAATTTTCAAAATACTAAATATTTCAATTTATTTAAAAATCATGAACGCGTAAGAAACAACTTAAAAATAATGTTTTATGGCTATGATTATCTGTGACAGTTTCCCAAGATTTTCTTTTTTCTTATTTCCGACTTTTTCTTTTTTATAAAATTATACATAAAATAAATTTGTTTGCCTTTATTCGCATATCCAGCGACCAAATTTTTTCAAAAACAAAAACATTGGGTAAAGGTCACAACTTTCTTTTCCATCGGTCACGAATTGTAGCCCTGCCCTAATGTTTCATGTTTGCACTAACATTTGGTTCAATATTTGTGGTAATATTGTCGCTGGAGACCCGCCATTAGACACACTAAGAATAGATATTCCTCATATACTTTACATACTTTTTAGTTGGCTTGGTATAACTACTACTAAAGTTTTGCTGTAGATTAATTTCTTAATCCTTTAATAGCATTAAATTGCTTATGTCTGGTTTGAAATGGCTAGATAGCATTTCCGTCTGTTCCTACCATTACATCAGAGTTCGTGAAATTCAGAATGGTAAGCGCGTTAAGTTTGTATTTACCCGCATTCAATCTTAACTTCTGCATCCATCGCCAGTTCATTAATTTACTACTAACGATTTAATTAAAAACGACAGACCTGCGGGAAGCTAGAGGTTGTTTTCTTTCAGTCGGGGACAGGAAGCGGGCAGGTGATGGGCGATGAAGCTATTTGGAATCTTTAATATTGAAACAATTTTATGATTATTCCACATTACAGTTCCTACTCACATTGCCTTTCCCCTTGTTTTTTCTTATTTTATTTTTGTTCCTTTCCTGTCTTACCTTGCAAGAAAGAAGATATGAAAAAAGAAGACCTACGCCAGTATTATCTGTTTTATGTTTGAATTTTCGTCGTCGTTGAATTTCGCTTCTCTTAACAATTAATCTCGTGAAAAGTTCGTAAAATAGTGTAAATTATCACACCCAAGTTAAATACATAAAATAGTGTCATGTGGTGATTGTAAAAGAGTTCGTATTGTGAAACCTCTAACCTGTGGAAACGTCCACAAACCAACAGGACTCCAAAAGGCCTCCTTTTCCTCTCTCCTAATATTCCTTGTGATATATCAAAACGATCGCTTGATATTTTCTTCTCGTTAAAATACAGTCCATTCCAAGTACCAATCGTCGGTACTAAACATGGATATTATATCAGTTGGTTCGTTGGTTCGAAGAAATCAACATCTAGCAAAATGTCTATAAATAAAATAATTATAACGAGTATGGTTGATTGTCCGAGGTACACATATATTTGTACGCAGCTTTACTTCACAGAGCAATATGAATGCGTAGTTTTAGATTATGATATTAATTCCGACCCGCTTTGAAGCCTCTGTGTTAATACAAACGCGATGTTGTAATCTTTAGGGTTATTCGATATATTCATGTTCAAGGTTAATAATTGAAATTACTTCGACCTGTTAGTTCTTCACTACATCGAGATTAATAATAACATCCAGCAACACGTAGTCAGTATTCACTACTCAGTAGTCATGTAGCAACCAATCGCCATTATATAATCTGTATTATAATAATATTATGGTGGACGGCCTTCACTCCGCTCGCCTGGTGTTTTGGTCCATTTTTTCACCTGCTCGGATTCGACTGAAGAAATCACATGGCATTCTAATATTGAGAGGTACGCGGAGTTGTTTATCGTTTCGTTCAACCGTGTTCAATGAATTTTCGGAGTGTTTAGGGTTGGGTTTATTCTTTACACATTTTACGTGTTAGCAGATTACATCCTCTCAATGCGGAAATTGAATTGTATATTTTAGTGATTTAGTTCTATATTCTACTCGTGTATTGATTTCCCTGGATTAAAATCTCAGTTCTAATTGGCCGAACTGAGCATCAAAACGTATTCTATGCTAGGCGTATTCTTTATTATTATTTGGTCTCCGTAATAAGTGTATTGAATCTTCTTGGCAGTGGCAGAACCATCTCCAGTTTCACACGGCTTTGCGTGCGTGGGCATAGTTTCGGATTTCACGCCAGTTTTATTCTGAAACATAATAAAGCCGGTAGTTCGTAAAACTTGTTGGTACTTGTGGTGTTGCCCGCCTTGGAGGGTATTGGGTACTACCCCGTGTATAGTTGCGTTCTAGGGGTGGTCAAGGTGGTGTTATCGTGACTAGTTATCTAGAGTCCGCTTATGCCATTCAAATAGACCTACAAATGCATAATTATTCGAATGAAAGAATAGTGAATAGATTCTCGTGGCTGGGAATTAATTAATACCGCGGTGGGCGAACTAGATTGTACAAAGACAGTAAATGCAATTGACTAAATTAGATCTATGAATGTATTTAAACAAATTTTTCGTAATAAATTACATTTACGTACAATTGTGATATGTAACTGATAAATAAATTACAACATATTACTACGAAAAAAACTCCAACCTGACGGTAAAAAAATCATTTGAATACGCAGCGTTAGAATGAAATGCGTGGATCTCTTTTCGACAGGGATCCTCGAATTAAACTTAGACCAAATTAATTATTTTCTAAACCTCTAATATAATTTATCAATATATTCTGTAAACATTCATATGGTTCTTACAAATGGAACAGTCATGATCATGCAGTAGGATGTATTCCTTGAGACTCTGTTTTTATTTACCACGGCAGAATACGTAGGTATCTAAAGTATTCGTATATACGTAGGTGTCTAAGGTTTCCCGCGAAGGACATTTCCTTATCCCTGACATATATAAACTGGATGGTCTGAGAAAGCCTATAGACGTATAAACCAACAGTTCATGCTAAAGCCATTGTATACCTACTCGTGTTCCGAATATTATTAGATTTCTTCTCACATTCGAATTCCTCGATATTATTGAGGATAATAACGATATGTACAAAAGAATTTGACCGAAAATGATGGGTTTTTTTTATTTGTAAATTTTTAGTAGCCACTGAAAATAAATTAGAATTTTATTCGTACAATATGTAATTTTATTCGTACGCTATTAAAAATCCCCCCTTGGCACAATAAAATTTGCGAATCATTTTTTGATAAATGCTCAGGTGACCACCCGCCTACAATGATGACCTAAATTTATTCCCCGGACCCGGCCAACAGATTTGTTTAATTTATTGTCAGATAAAGTACGGTTACCCTTCTTCCAGTAATATGCCCGAAGTGAGACCGATTTGTGTTATTTATTAAAACGGCGGCGAGAAATGGTAAGAGGCAAAAATTACTCGCAGCTTCTCGCCATCACTTTCCCTTGGAAAAATAAGGTTCTATCTGAAATTTAGTCTTTTTAACTAGCTACATAAGTGGGGGAGTAGGCAGTATCCAAAATTACTCTGCTCCTTATATTAACTTAAATACTTGACATATCATTTAAGTATTTTACATTCACTTGGTTGCAGACGCCTGTCCAGAGTTAAACCAACTTTCCTAGATTTTTTCTCCCTTTGCAACCGTATCTAAAATATGTCAAATATCTAATTTCGCAGATAATTATTATTTTTAATTATTTATATTTATTTTTTAGAATAGTTAAGCAATTTAAGAGCAACTTAATTGTATTTTTAAAACAACACGGTTCCATCTGTAAATTTTAGAAGGAACTTAGATAATACTCGTATATTTTTGGAGCAACATTGTTCCATTTGCGTTGTACCTACTTCGATCTCATTCGCTTGGGACAACAAGCTTTCATCTGCCAATCGGGTTAAACGGAGAAAATAAACCAAAAACTATATTCAAGAACAAGTGAATATGCAGAACGAATTATAATAGAATTATCTATAGGTTTAAGAGTGCACAATGGACAAGTGCATTTACAAAAAAAAATTGTAATCAGATAAAAATTTATAATTTTCAAAGCAATAATATTTTATCTGTTTCTTTTACTTTTGTTTGGCTATGCGTCATGTTTTTTTTTCAAAGAATGTTGCTATTCATAATCAGTTATAATCAATCACATTTTGATAAATTTCGTGTTAGGATGGATTATTTCACAGAATTTGAAGAACTCATCAAATTACAAAGTAAATTTTTAAGTTCTGGGAAAGTTCTATTCAAGTTCTGTTATTATTTCAGTTATGTGAAACAACCTTATAATATAACAGAACTTGAACACTTACTTTAGCAATTTGATGAATTGTTAAAATTTTATGAAACACCTCGTCCTATAGTATTTTATTCGTGATTCAAACTTTGAATCTCAGTTTCACGCACGTAGCAGATAGAACCTCGTTGTTCCGAAGGCTGGTATCTTTCTATATAATTGAATCCGTTTGTCTTATCTGTCTTACCGCCTGAGGTAAGCCGAAGCATCTTCCATTTCCACGGCATTGAACAATCTGGTAAAGGGTTTGAATGTAATTAATATTGGAAAAACAAAATGGTATTCTGTTTCTCCCCACACACCTAGATATTTAATAAGTCGGAGCTTTTTGAAATGGGATCTCGTTGGGTCTTTCTGCCAAGTTAGATTCTTTTAATCCGGAATGTTTCGAATTAGGACAAAGCGTAAGAAAGTAACCATGCATAAAATGATGGGATGAATTTAAAAAAGTACTTTTTATTTCAAATCATTCAATGACTCGAAGTTCGTGCTTATAACTCCAATCTTATAATAAACGAGTAGTCTTGTGATCGCGAAAGCAATTTTTTACGCTTCCAGGATTGCTTTCATTCCATAAGTTCAACGTAATTATTATGACCTATAGAATCACTAACGATATGGGGGCAGTGGGCAACATTAGGCAGCAGTATGCAGCAGTAGGCAGCAGTAGGCAGCAGTAGGCAGCAGTAGGCAGCAGTAGGCAGCCCTACGAACAGGGCCGTACATTAAAAAGCCATTACGCATCGCCGATAAGCCTGTGGTTCTCCTTCACCAATTACCTGCCCAGTGAAAAGGTTCGCTCATAATAATGATCACTTTCGTCTGATGATTATTAAAGCTTCTGTCTTGAGCGCAATCTATTGAAGTCACGCAGATTCGCTCTCAATCTACATTTTCCTCTTAACTCTTTCTATCTTCCATTATCACTATAAATATTCCTGTTTTACACTAGTTAAGTTTTATAGCATCTTACAATATAAACTTTTTGTTTTCTTTTAACAATCATTCTAGATTAAAATTCTTATCCAAGTAGGCGTTTACAAGTATAAATTATGATTAATTGCCCTTTCGGCTACCGATTAATAAGTATCTTATCTATAATCTACATATATATTTATATATAAAATTGCAAGGTTTTTAAAGTTATTTTCAGGAACTAGGTTGTTTTCATTTCGTTATAATCAAAATATTTTTTGCTAACGAATTCGTCCCTCGTCTTACTTAACTTGCATAAGTTTGTAGACTATGCCCTGAATTGTTTGTTTGTTATTCTTACATCAGTAAACTTAATCAACTGGAAATGGGATCACATTTATCTTACTCAGAATTCGGCGGAACTTTCTCGCGGAAAGGCCACGAATAAGGTGGAATATGTATTGATAAAACACGAAGCCCTTTGAAGAAATACGTCTGTCATCATCTTACGAGGCTTCCGTGTTTATCTTTTACACTTAATTCTTTCACACACATTTCATAAAAACTCCACGAATTCACCAACACGATTTGTTGCCGGTACAGTAGATACGAGTAGTTTTTATTATTTTAATTTCTTAATACTCGAAATTTGCAATCAATTTACGTTTTATTTTTACCATTTTACTATTACACAACGCTTACACAATTTCTTCAAATATACGATCATTATTATCGATGTTAACAATCATACATTTTACGTTACGGACGCTAAATATTATCTTAAAAATCTGTTCAATTTCCGCAACACCTACACAGTCTACGTTTGCAAGAAGCGCAATCGATATTTTAGGAATATTGCCATTAATTCTTATTAGTTTTTATTACATACATATTAAGCGACTTGTTATTTTTAAATGTTTCCGTGATGTTTTGTTGTTTATTGCCATTTAATCATTTACATCCATATACGTACATTGCACAAATATTGCAGTTTTTTTCAAAATTTTTTGTTATTTATTTTGTAATTTGCCTACCTCTTAAAATTAATCAATTTACCCACAAATTTAAAAGCACACAGGAAAGTTTTATATCCAAAGCAAACGTTAATACCTCCTTATTAAAATGATGACAAGAAATAATAATCGTAAATGGTTTATGCAGGTCTAAGAAACTTATTTCTGAAGACAACATTTATTTGATGTTCCTTCGTACTTTTGACCGCTGCTCTAAATATCTTGGCTCGGTCCCTCAAGCCAAAATATTTCGGTTCTCTAAAAATTAACGGTAGGTTACCTAGAATTTCCCGAGTGAATTTCCGATCTCTTGGAAGGGGCCCCTTGAAAGTCGTTGAAAATAAAATAAAATTTGGGAATTCAATATTTAGCTTTATGAAAAAACTACTCCTTGTTAGCAGATTTTCTGATAGCTTAGATAGATTTAAAATGTTTTTATTGGTTGTGTAGCTAACGAAAAAGTACTTCCTGGGCGACCTCGCAAGGCGAGCTGCAGACCACTTTGCCACTCGCTGCCGCCCCGGGCCACTGGCGCCCCCACACCCCACTCCGCACTCCCACTCCCACTCCGGCTCTGACGCCAGGGCTGTCTACACAAATCTCAAGAGTAGGAAGTCAGAAATGTAACATTTCCATAGATGCCGTGAAAATACATATTTGGTGTATATGCACTGAACTCAATTACTCTGTTAATCTGTTACTTATACCAGGGCGGGTAAGCGGTGGATAACCTCCAGTGAACTCAATTACTCACCTGAAAAATCCATACAAATTGAAAATCTCCCGAGTAAAAATAAATGCCGCCGACGGGAATTGAACCCGCACCTTCTGATGTCCGGTCAGGTGCTCTGGACCACAGAACTACGTCGGTCTTGGATCATCAGCCAAGAAAGATCCAAGATCAAAAATTTTATAAAAATCCCCTCATAAGTACTCCAACTAGATGCTTTTTCACAATGTCATTTAATGTAATGAAATATTATATGTATCAAATAATATGTAAACATTAATTTATGTATCAAATACGTCTGTCTCGACACGGGTTTATCCTAGTGAGACAGACATCGAAAAAAAAAAAATATATACAGGGTGTATCGACACGTACCCGACAAACTTTAACCAGCTATTCCTTAGCATATTTGGAGTAAAAAATCTTATGTGCACTTTGCTGTCCGGTAACGTTTTTTTTTAATAAAAATTTTACTATTCATATTTTCACCACATGTCACCACTGTTTTACCCTTTGACAAAGTTTGAAAACCCATCTGGCAAATATTTTATTCGAATTCCGTTGAATAATGCACGTGTGTACCTATATTGGCGCACGTTTACAGTCACAACGAAATAGCACGGCACCATTCGTCTCATTTTTAACTATTATTATTTAGTGTGTGCGAAAGAGCGAAGACGCTTTTTGACATACTTGCTTATAACAGCTGTTTAACACGAAACGCAATGCCAATGACAGTGATGTAGTGTGGAAATTTTAAATTTTTTTGTTTTTAATTGAAAAAAAAATGCTACCGGACAGCAAAGTGCCCATAACATTTTTTACTCCAAATGTGCTAAGGAATAGCTGGTTAAAGTTTGTCGGGTTAGTGCCGATACACCCTGTATACAGGGTGTATCGGCACTAACCCGACAAACTTTAACCAGCTATTCCTTAGCACATTTGGAGTAAAAAATGTTATGTGCACTTTGCTGTCCGGTAACGTTTTTTTTTAATAAAAAATTAATTAAACATATTTTCACCACATGTCACCACTGTTTTATCCTTTGTCAAAATTTGAAAGCAACATCGCAACTCTCGCGTGTTGCTGCGAACGAAGCCCGTATTACATAATCCAGTACCAGAAAAGAAATATTTTATTTAACAATAATGATTATTCACATTTTTCGTATGCGAATCACTGATTGTCTTCTTGTATTGTACACATCAGTTTTATTTTTGTATCTAAATTGTTTCACCTCTGGAATGCTTTGGTTTCACCTCTTACGCGTTTCACGTATTAAATAGTCTAATTTTGAAACTAAGAAACTAATTAGTAGATTTCCTGAATTTATAATCGAAGTCCAATAATTCTGAGCACTTTTAAAAACAATTTTCCTCACTTAGGTACTTATCAATAATAATAATTGGATTATTTGAACAGCGCCGTTGTTTTTTAAATCACCGTAAGTGCTCTGTCAAAATGTTACTTGCTAGGCTATCCTACAACGTATATTTTTTAATAAATTTAGTTATTTACAACTTCGCGGAATGTGATTTATGAATATTATTGCTTATGTTAAAAGCCTTCCAGAATTACCGGAATATAACGAGCAGCTTGACACACTTAAGTTTATTTCCACTAATTTGAAGGTACAAAGAATGTATAGTTTTAAAAACAATCCCGATGAATCAAAAAACGGTTCATATAAAACTGCTGCGCAACACACTGAGACAAAGGAAAGCACTCACACAAACGTCATGACTGCATTGGATTGACCACCTGCAAATGAATGCTGCCAGATTGCTAATTTATTTAAACAATAATTATTAAATTTTATTTAAAATATCGCAATTTTTTTAAAAAATCGACAATAAATTACAACTATAATTTAAAAAAAATATTCTTAACCCCACGCTTTTTCGTAATTGATTAATTAATTCAGAATTTAAACGTTGCTTGAAATGACTAGCCGTATTTGGTGACCAGATCTGAATATCCAGGTTCAGAATTTAAACGTTGCTTGAAATGACTAGCCGTATTTGGTGACCAGATCTGAATATCCAGGTTTAGAATTTAAACGTTGCTTGAAATGACTAGCCGTATTTGGTGACCAGATCTGAATATCCAGGTTCAGAATTTAAACGTTGCTTGAAATGACTAGCCGTATTTGGTGACCAGATCTGAATATCCAGGTTTAGAATTTAAACGTTGCTTGAAATGACTAGCCGTATTTGGTGACCAGATCTGAATATCCAGGTTCAGAATTTAAACGTTGCTTGAAATGACTAGCCGTATTTGGTGACCAGATCTGAATATCCAGGTTTAGAATTTAAACGTTACTTGAAATGACTAGCCGTATTTGGTGACCAGATCTGAATATCCAGGTTCAGAATTTAAACGTTGCTTGAAATGACTAGCCGTATTTGGTGACCAGATCTGAATATCCAGGTTTAGAATTTAAACGTTGCTTGAAATGACTAGCCGTATTTGGTGACCAGATCTGAATATCCAGGTACTTCCTCACCTTCCACTCCTTCCCTTAGCCATAAAACTTACCCCAATTCAACATAAAAATTGTTTAAATTATCGGATGTAATGAAATGCATAATAATTAGACCCCAAAATACTTAATTATTCAGGGAAATAAACCCCTGAGTCATCAGTTGGAAATACCAACGACATTAAGTGAAATTAACAATGCAATAATCCTATTATTGCATTGTTTAAAATTTCACTTAATTATTAGCATTAGCAAATAATATTGGGATTAGCAAATAATAATTTACGACAATTTACTCGGAAATCAATAAAGCCAGAATAATAAAAAAAGAAAGTTATCACTTACGTCGTCTGTAAGTGGCTTTACCAAAGTTTGATAATGCCGTCAGAAGGTGAAACAGCTGTCACGCGTAATAATAATTACAACTAGCAGAACTTGTTTATAAACACACTGTTTTTATAAATTTTTTAATAAGACTGTTAAAATAAAAAAAATCTCTAAATTGAAATGGAGTTCTACAAACTAAACTTAAAATCAAATAAATTTATTGCGAAGGTTCAAAGTACTGTACTGTAATATTATATTAAATAATTTTTACGTGTTTAATTATTGTTTAAAGTCAGATTAAAGCGATTAAAAAACCCACCTGGCAATTCTTATTCGAGTTTCGTTGTTTTTACGTATTGGCGCGCTTACAAGCAGCAGTCGTCTCATTTTTAACCATTAATATTTAGTGTGTAGGAAAGAGAGAAGACGCTTTTCGACACACTTGTCGAAAAACTTGTTGAATGCCGACGGGCATACTCTTCTACAGATTTTATTAAATATTGATATGTAGGTAATATTGATGTGTAAATGAATGACATTGTGAGAATTTTACCAATAAATAATAAATGAAAATGCGGACATGTAGTTTATGTTAATTTTTTTATTGGAGCATTTGTTCGAAGTGACTACCATTATTTTCGATGCAAGCGTGTAGTCTTGTTATATTTTGATTATTTAAGTTTGCAGGATTTGCTTTAATTTCTGCAGCGGCTTCCATCACTCGTTCGAGCAGTTGCTCTCTTGAGGCTATTGGCTTAGCATACACTTTTTCCTTGAGAGCCCCCCACAGGTAGTAATCCAGGGGGGTCAGGTCGGGTGATCTTGGTGGCCAAGCAATGGCCGGACTTCCACGGCCTATCCAACGACCAGGAAACTCGACATCCAAGTAGTTCCGCACGGCAATCGAATAGTGTGGTGGGGCTCCATCGTGCTGGAACCACATTCTCCGTAGTAATTCGAGGTTCACATCTTCCAGAATCTCGCCCAGTTGCACTTGTAAGAACTCCAAATACATCGGTCCATTTAGTCTGGGAGGCAACTCGATTGGACCGAGTATTTGATTTCCCAGGATTCCTGCCCACATGTTGATGGAAAATCTGTCCTGGCTCGACGACTCCCGAACAAGCTTGGGGTTTTGTTCAGCCCAATGGTGCAAGTTGTGCACATTTAGCACTCCTGTTTTAGTGAACTGTGCTTCGTCGGTAAACAATATGTTTTTCATGAAGTCTGCATCTCTTATGACATTATGCAGCATTCTTCTGCAGTACACGACTCTGGAAAAGTGGTCATTCTCCATGAGGCCTTGGCAGCGCCTATAGTGAAAAGGTTTGAGCCCGTGCTTCTTCAGAACTCTCCATACCGCCATGTGTTCCCTGTGTCCTATCATCAGAGCGACCCGACGCACGGACAGCGTGGGGTCTTCGGTAATTAAGTTCAGGATTCTCTCCTCAACTGCCACAGGAACGATGTTGTGTCCTCCGCCGGCGCCTTCAATCCGTCCGATGCCACAGTCACGCAATTGTTGATACATCTGAAACAAAACAACAAATAACAACTGCTTTTATTATTCAGCTCAGTAATAATGTCAAATAAACAATCGCGGGCTTTTTCACTCATTTTATTTTTAAAGAACACTTATTTTAGGCACATATCAGAAAACTTACGTTTTCTCTTCATTTATTTCATTTTTTTATAGTAAAATGTATAACAAAGTGTTTTAAATTATAATTTTCTTAACTAGGTACGGTTGATATCTTGGATTCACAGGGGTGAAATTGAATTCAAGTAATTTAAATAATCCCATGGTGAGAAAGGGAGTGAATTCAATTGCAGTGAATGATGCATTTATTAGAGATTAAAATTAATTAACTTTTTAAAACGCCGTTTAGTGACCACTGAACACAAATCACCTAAAGTACAATTTACATTTTTAAAGTTGGTGGCCCCTTGTTATGTTTTTAATGTTCCCAGTTTAAATTTCAAAAGCGCTTTTTGGCATTATCAATGAATGTAAATAGTTTCAATAAACAATTGATAGGGTACAAACCTGGACAAAGGTAGCATGGTGTGGGACGCGTCTTCCAGGAAACCTCATGCGATACTCCCTTACGGCTGCTCGTGAATTTCCATTGCAAAATCCATAAACAAAAACAATATCTGCTTGCTCGGCAGGTGGATAATTGAGGGGCATATTTCAACAGTAAAAACTTAGATAACAAAACAAAAACGAAACTAGAAACTTGATGACATGCGAACTCCCAAAACAGCACTGACCACTGATACGAGACGGGGTGGCGGGAACCACACGGGACTTGAGACAGAATATGTGTGAAAGAGATGACAGTAGCGCGGCGTTGCCAATTATTTTACCCCTATACTGTGGGCAGTAGCGGAGTGTGGAAATTTTATTTATTTTTTGTTTTTAAAAGAAAAAAAATGTTACCGGACAGCAAAGTGTACATAACATTTTTTACTCCAAATGTGCTAAGGAATAGCTGGTTAAAGTTTGTCGGGTTAGTGCCGATACACCCTGTATATATATATATGTTTTCACCTTGCAGGTGAAATACCGGTGAAAATACAGGTGAAATAAATTCACCTTTGTTAGTGCTGAATTTCCCACTAGATGGCGTCGAGATATACACGGTGTCCGGAAACTCGTAGTACAAGCGGGAAACTGGTGAATCTACATCACATTTGGAGTTGATTTTGTAGTATATTTTTTTTGATTTGAGCTTTCGTTTTCGAGTAAATCGAGTCAGAAGTTAATTTTTTTGATCAAATTCTTATAAATTATTACTGAAGATCAAAGTACCCAACTAATTAAAACTATTTAAAAGTAAAACAAATAAAGAAACCCGGATTTAAAGCATTATTTTGAAATCACCCTTCATTTAATCCGGTGTAATCATAAAATATTTCTGCTCTGCAGGGTTAAAACATCAATTGTTCTAATATTCATACCTATCTCTGACATATTCGCAAAATATAGCTTTCTCTAGTATGCTGGGTTCAACTAACATATGAAGGAAAGAGACGCACGATAAGCAGATGTCCCATTTCTGTTAAATCGTAAGTAAGTCAGTTTTGGTTTATGGGTCGCCGCAGGTGGCCGTATTTATGTGATTGTTTATACATTGTTTACATTGCATTTTGCTTTAAGAAGTTTTCTCGTTAATTTAAACATAAAAGCGAATTGTGGTCGAAATTTATGTGTTTTAATACGCGTTATTATTGTTTTGATAGTGATACTTTAAGATTTATCATCGATGCGTTCGACGTGTTTGAAAACAGTTGTACGTTTTTAATATTTTGATTTTGAGACTTATCATCGATGCCTTCGACGAGGTAAAAATTAACTCCGACATGATTCAAATAGTGCAATAATGATGGACACTGCAACGCTGTCCGAACGTCGGCTAAAGAAGGAGTTAGCGCATCACGGCATAACACCCCAAAAACAAACAACAAAAATGCTTTTGGCCGTGAAAATCAAAAAAAACTTACCAGTGCAATAATCAATCATCAGACGGACCCAACTGTGCTTGGAAGTTAACGGTGAACATTTAAAATAATTTGACTTGTTTGTGTTTTGAATTGGAGATCGGAACATCGCTACATATGGTGAGTACCTACCTATGCTAATAATAATTCCTATCCGTTGCGTCGGCGTCTCAGATCGAATGACGAAAAAAATTTAACCCTGAAATAGCCGAAAAATATATTTTTTTTTTTTGGTGAAAATGCTCAAATCAAAAAACTTAATGTTTATTTGGGTTCCCCATGTGGTGTAGATATTCCAGTTTCCCGCTTGTACTACGAGTTTCCGGACACCGTGTATTATATCTACATTTGTTGGTGAAATATTTTTACTTGTCAAATATTATTATTTTTTAATGATAAACTAATTTTAATGAAACAAGGTTTTTATGCATGGCACAAAGGATAACAAATAATAATAAGCATCAAATTACTAAAAACTTGTCTTATAAACATTAGTTTATCATTAAAAAATAATGCACTGCACTCACCCAGTTTGCACTCTGCGGTTTGTATAATAAGATACGGAACTTTTAAGGCATTGGTATTATTGAACTACCTGGGAAATTAAATTTAAAAGAATTAATTAAATAAAACATATATGATCAAAAGAGCACTTTTTATCACTTGTTGCCCGCGAGACTTGAGAACTTTCCCGCGCTCGCTGGAGGGATTCACTGATGTGGGTTTTATGAAACTCAAAGTCAGTAGTTATAAAAAAGCGGCGCTTGGCAGCCCTGACGTTAGTTGGCTACCTGTCATACAAAAAAACACCTGCACATTCGTGTCCCTCGGCCGCACATTTACCGCCGTGAATTATTCCCGACATAGATTATTGTAATATTTGTATGATAACGTCGGCCCAGTGCGGTTCAAAAAAATATATTTAGTCACCAAGCCGAGCTTTGTTTGGGCTTCATTAGCCATTATTTATAGCAGATGCTGTAACTTCCAATCGGCCCAAATCCCTTTCCCATTAGCTTTGATTTCTTGTGTAACTTAATTGATCATGATTTATGATGTGACGTAGATTATGAGAAGGCCCGACGCGTTATCAAAGGGGTTTATTTTAAATTGATGGCCGTGCTCTTAGTGGCTAAATCCACACACGTCACACGATATGTCTTAAACAATAAAAGGTTCCCCTCGTTTGGGGCCTTGGAAATAATTATACTTATTTTTCGTTCTTAATAATAATAATATAAAAATTTTATAGCCCAGTTTAGTGTTATATCTTTTTATTGTTTATAGCCCAAATCTCACAATTAGTAAATAATCTGACATAAAATATACAATAATAAATGAGCTCCCTGGCTCTAGTCCCGTAGGCAGCATCTAAAAAATAAAGAAAATTATGTGCTTTTTTTCACAATAATAATTAAATTAATATATTCGTATTGGATGGCTACACCAAAACTAATCGCCGAAAACCACATTAATTTAACTAATTATTAATACTGAAGTTCTTGCCCTAACAGGGTTAACGCCCACAACACGGTATCTCTTCTACAGATACAAAAAAACACTTCACTACAAACTATATGTATATACATATGTACAAACTATGAAAATATACATTTTTGGCATTTGTGATGGACCCTGTAACGCTGTCCTAAACGTTGGCTAAAGAAGGGGGAAATTAATACTGTTGACCTTGAAAATCTCAAATCATATCTGAAATGTATGTTTGCATATTATTTATTTTAGAAAATAATCTTAGTATCGCCACATGCTGTGATAATGATAATTCAGAATCGAAACACTGCTTGAAATGACTTTGATGTATGTTTAGTGACCATTTCTGAATAGCCAGGTAAATAATTCCCTACCTTCCTTTCAATTCTATCATTGCCCTATCGCATTTATTTCAGCCACACATTTCCTAAAAAAGAATTAATGGTCGTAAATAGGCCGAATGTCGTATGTTCCTTCGTGTAATGTAGATGGCTGACAGTGAGCGTTCTTATATATAAATAGGCCGAATGTCGTATGTTCCTTCGTGTAATGTAGATGGCTGACAGTGAGCGTTCTTATATATAAATAGGCCGAATGTCGTATGTTCCTTCGTGTAATGTAGATGGCTGACAGTGAGCGTTCTTATATATAAATACCCGAATGTCGTATGTTCCTTCGTGTAATGTAGATGGCTGACAGTGAGCGTTCTTATATATAAATAGGCCGAATGTCGTATGTTCCTTCGTGTAATGTAGATAGCTGACAGTGAGCGTTCTTATATATAAATAGGCCGAATGTCGTATGTTCCTTCGTGTAATGTAGATGGCTGACAGTGAGCGTTCTTATATATAAATAGGCCGAATGTCGTATGTTCCTTCGTGTAATGTAGATAGCTGACAGTGAGCGTTCTTATATATAAATAGGCCGAATGTCGTATGTTCCTTCGTGTAATGTAGATGGCTGACAGTGAGCGTTCTTATATATAAATAGGCCGAATGTCGTATGTTCCTTCGTGTAATGTAGATGGCTGACAGTGACCGTTCTTATATATAAATAGGCCGAATGTCGTATGTTCCTTCGTGTAATGTAGATGGCTGACAGTGAGC
Organism: Hesperophylax consimilis; assembly: GCF_061612785.1. NCBI lineage: Eukaryota > Metazoa > Arthropoda > Insecta > Trichoptera > Limnephilidae > Hesperophylax > Hesperophylax consimilis. The sequence goes on along the minus strand of NC_142838.1, from coordinate 790,774 downwards.
GTTCTTATATATAAATAGGCCGAATGTCGTATGTTCCTTCGTGTAATGTAGATGGCTGACAGTGACCGTTCTTATATACAATCAACGGGACCTTTACATTATTATACATGCATATTAACACTTCAGGCTAATTTGTTCTCTTTTGGGAACAACACATATGTTCTCCCAGAATTCATCGTGTTTTCTCACTGTTGAGTTGAAAAATATCATCTAAACGGTGTTAGAAACAAAATACACCGCGCTTTATATTCAAATCTCGTAGTTAACAATATAAGAATTAAAATGTGTACATTTATTAAACCAAAGGTTTCGACCGCAATTTGAAAATACACCACGCTTTACAGTCAAATCTTGAAGTTAACCACAGAAGATGGCTTAGGCCTGAGAAGTTAGAGAAGTAGTACTAGTAAGTACCTACATCGACGATTAAAATAAACCCACCATCGGAGAGCAAATTGGACTCCTGTGCTGTGCGACACTAAAATACCTACCGATTAAAATACAAATACAAATATTATTATCATTATTATACAGGGTGTTAGGGGACGTACTTGACTTACTTTAACCGGCGATTCCTGACGATTTTTGATGTTTTTTTTTTTTCAAAAATAATTTTTCCACGTGACGACACTGGTCACTCAGCCGAGTAACCACGCAACCCTGACATTGACCCTAGCTGTCTAATTCCTGCTGAGTTTTTTTTTCTACAATGTCTTTGTAGAAAAAAAACTCCAAAGTCACCGGAGACCAAAATTTAATTTTCATTTCTTACTCCAAATAATGTCAGGAATCACTGGTTCAAATGAGTCAAGTACGTCCCTTGACACCCTTCATTGAGAGAAAAACGGGAAGCGCAGTCCAACGTATAATATAATAATAAACAATATTATGTTGTAAGACGTTGTTCCTTTGTCAACATCGTTTCACAAAACATTCTTCCTTTTATCCTTCTGAGATAAAATCATTTCCTTTCATTCTCCGCACAACGCAGACAACAGGCACATGGCGGTATATCGACTGTGAACTGTAAAAAATACATTGCAGCTTTTGTTTGAGTAATTGTCGCTTGGTTAGTTATGCGTAATGTGCAATCATTAAACTAGAAGGCGGGATTCCGAGCATCGGGAAAGAAGAGACGTTTTGATTTATAAATATTTATTCTAAATCGTAAAAACTTCGATGTTATGACACGCGTTCAGTTGCCAACGCGGCGCATACAAGTGACTACTTCTGTAACACCTTGAAACCGACGTGTAATTTTTTTATCATGTTTTTTTGAGAATTTTTTTTAAGAATTACATAGTGTCTTGCAAACTATGTTTTGAAATCATTCTAACGGAACTACATAATATATTGGCCATTTTCAACATGAGCTAAGGAGTTTGGAAAAATTCAATGTAAAAACTGAATGAGTACCTTCACCGTACTATTTTTTCCTCCATATTTGTTTAATTGTTAAGTAATTAAAATCGCGATGCAGCCGGGTACCCTACCACTACAGTATAACAGGTGGTGGAGTTCAACAAATTTAAACTAGTAGTTCTGTGAACACCTCACCTCCAAACAAGCGTGTTACTGATTTTCTCTTTAAACCAAAACCCATAAAATCCTCGGAAATTATTAGATTTGTAAGTAGGTACTTAGACATCTACCTACTAAATTAATAACACTATGATACGACGATTGAAAATAATATTTACTGAACCACTAACCCGTCGTGTGCTGACGCCAAATTTTCGCCGTGCGTCAGCTGAAGTTATGTTTTTATAGAAGCAGCATAATATAATCTACCGTAAGTATTTTCTCCAGAATAGCTACTTATATCCAAAGAAATGATTTGTTGTCCGCGACTGAAGCCAAAAAACAGCCACCATCTTAAACCGGAACCAGAACGTAACAAATAAATTTACAGAAAGACGAAATGCAAAACAATCGAGGAGTCCTAGTTTCAACAGAACTTCGCTATTCTCGGTAAAACATTCATGAATTGTATCTCTTAAGTTAGGTTAGTTCATTGTATTCACGTAATTATTGTTTTTTTTTTAATTTTTACTAACTTACCTTTATTTCTTTTCTTATGGGATTCCACTATCCTTCCTACATCCTGGAATATGTATATCTATATGGGACGAGTGGGATTCCACTAACCTCCCAACATCCTGGAATATGTATATCGATATGGGACGTGTGGGATTCCGCTAACCTCCCAACATCCTGGAATATGTATATCGATATGGGAGGTGTGGGATTCCGCTAACTTCCCAATATCCTGCAATAAAAATTATTACTATTAAATTCTTAACTTGCTTAACTTTTTTTAGAAAATGGTATTTTGAATTCAATAAGCATCTTTTGGAATGGGGTCCCGAGATGAATTATTAGAGATTCGTTGAGCGAATGTATTTAATTATTTAGTCTGAGTATCGTACAAGGAATATTTACCATGCCTCGGTTACTGGACTGAGCTCGTGTTGCGAACAAAAACAAACACTCGTATAACGTTCTTTCTACTTTTACCTAAAAGAAAAACAATCTTTCCAACGTCGGGATTTATCTGGAAAAATAAACCGTCGGAAAATCTACATGTAATATTATGTATTCATACTAGATTCTGTTTTAAAACGATTTCTACTCGATGAACAGAGTGAAGTGCAATATCCACCGCGAAAGAAGCTAATCTAGTACTAACTTAGTTGAGTCTTTTTCATACTTTCGTTTCTACCACGAGCGTGTATGAAAGTATGAAAAGACTCGGTTATGATGCGAGCTAAGCTAAACTATGTTAGTACTAGCCTAGCTTCGCTCCTGGTAGATAACGCGCTTCAAGATATTCGTGTTTACCATGGTTGACAGTGTTCGTTGCAATTCAATTGCTTTCTTTATTGTGGCGTGATATCAATGATTGCTTATGCTTTAAATTATTGATCGAATTCTCGGAAAAACTCTCCGGCACGCGATGGCACGAGAAGGTGTGAAGTGATACAAAAGTGAATTGCGATGAATAAATACATAGTAGTATCTTCTTCGGCGCGTGGTTTCGGCGTGGCGATGCATTGTATTCATTGCATTGCGAATGCCATCTGCCAATGATTAATCACACGAACAGCGAGTGTATTTTAGGTAAAATAGAACAATGATAATAATTTGAATCTAATGAAAGTACAGAGCTATTTATAAGTAAACAACTGGCTCACACCATCTTGCATGGCTGATTCCTGCGTGAAGGGAAATCTTATCCAGGGGCAAGGTCGACCAAGGCTGATCCATCAAACAGATTGCATTCTGCTAAATTTGGGTTCAAATCATTTGAATGTCCGGCCATATATTATAATTAATTTTGAAAGACAATTAAAAAAATATATATTTAGGAAAAAATCGTAATGGTATTACTAGGACACGGTAAATCTGGGACAAAACCAGTGCCGTACTATGGAGAAAAATAACTTAATTTTAAACACACAAAAACTCATCCCTATTAAACACTTATTTTTAGATCTCTTTTCGATTTGAGCAGTCGAGGAGTCAAGTAGGTATGTTGTGACTTATTATAAATGACGTGAAAAGTTTTCTCGGAGTAATCTATATTTTATCTCTACTACCTCTGTGGTCGAGGGGTAAGGCTCTCGACTAGCGATCCGAAGGTCGAGGGTTCAAATTAACCCGGCCTGCGCATGTAAATTTTATTTGATGAATTTGTGATATTTTACAATGTATTCATTTAAAATAATATACACGGTGTCCGGAAACTCGTAGTACAAGCGGGAAACTGGAGAATCTACACCACATGGGGAGCCCAAAAAAACATAAAGTTTTTTGATTTGAGCATTTTCAAAAAAAAAAAAAACCAAAAAAATATATTTTTCGGCTATTTTAGGGTTAAAGTTTTTTCTGGTGTTTAGGGTTGAATAACAGATGTTTTAACCCTGCAGAGCAGAAATATTTTATGATTACACCGGGTTAAATGAAGGGTGATTTCAAAATAATGCTTCAAATCCGAGTTTCTTCATTTGTTTTACTTTCAAATAGTTTTAATTAGTTGGGTACTTTGATCTTCAGTAATAATTTATAAGAATTTGATTAAAAAAAAAAAATTAAAAAAAAAAAAATCAACTTCAAACTCGATTTACTCGATAACGAAAGCTCAAATAAAAAAAATATACTACAAAATCGACTCCAAATGTGATGTAGATTCACCAGTTTCCCGCTTGTACTACGAGTTTCCGGACACCCTGTACATATATTATACTTGGGGCACGTTCCAGTGTGGAATATACTATAAGTATCGCCCTGGTGTAAGAGCACCATTTAGAATTGAAACGTTGCTTGAAATGGATTTAGCCGTTTTTGGTAACCAGATCTGAATAGCCGGATACTCCCCCACCTACCTCTTCCCCTCCTCACTAGCTTCAGCCTCATAACGCACTCCAATTGGGGATACCATAGTCTCACTGGCCCCAGACGGTTGTGAGCCTCCTGTGCGGTATTGACTAATGACTATTATTATTTGGTAACCAGAAACTCCCCCTCCTACCTCTTCCCCTCCTCACTAGCTTCAGCCTCATAACGCACTCCAATCGGGGATACCATAGTCTCACTGGCCTCAGACGGTTGTGAGCCTCCTGTGCGGTATTGACTAATGACTATTATTATTTGGTAACCAGAAACTCCCCCTCCTACCTCTTCCCCTCCTCACTAGCTTCAGCCTCATAACGCACTCCAATCGGGGATACCATAGTCTCACTGGCCTCAGACGGTTGTGAGCCTCCTGTGCGGTATTGACTAATGACTATTATTATTTGGTAACCAGAAACTCCCCCTCCTACCTCTTCCCCTCCTCACTAGCTTCAGCCTCATAACGCACTCCAATTGGGGATACCATAGTCTCACTGGCCCCAGACGGTTGTGAGCCTCCTGTGCGGTATTGACTAATGACTATTATTATTTGGTAACCAGAAACTCCCCCTCCTACCTCTTCCCCTCCTCACTAGCTTCAGCCTCATAACGCACTCCAATCGGGGATACCATAGTCTCACTGGCCTCAGACGGTTGTGAGCCTCCTGTGCGGTATTGACTAATGACTATTATTATTTGGTAACCAGAAACTCCCCCTCCTACCTCTTCCCCTCCTCACTAGCTTCAGCCTCATAACGCACTCCAATTGGGGATACCATAGTCTCACTGGCCCCAGACGGTTGTGAGCCTCCTGTGCGGTATTGACTAATGACTATTATTATTTGGTAACCAGAAACTCCCCCTCCTACCTCTTCCCCTCCTCACTAGCTTCAGCCTCATAACGCACTCCAATCGGGGATACCATAGTCTCACTGGCCTCAGACGGTTGTGAGCCTCCTGTGCGGTATTGACTAATGACTATTATTATTTGGTAACCAGAAACTCCCCCTCCTACCTCTTCCCCTCCTCACTAGCTTCAGCCTCATAACGCACTCCAATCGGGGATACCATAGTCTCACTGGCCTCAGACGGTTGTGAGCCTCCTGTGCGGTATTGACTAATGACTATTATTATTTGGTAACCAGAAACTCCCCCTCCTACCTCTTCCCCTCCTCACTAGCTTCAGCCTCATAACGCACTCCAATCGGGGATACCATAGTCTCACTGGCCTCAGACGGTTGTGAGCCTCCTGTGCGGTATTGACTAATGACTATTATTATTTGGTAACCAGAAACTCCCCCTCCTACCTCTTCCCCTCCTCACTAGCTTCAGCCTCATAACGCACTCCAATCGGGGATACCATAGTCTCACTGGCCCCAGACGGTTGTGAGCCTCCTGTGCGGTATTGACTAATGACTATTATTATTTGGTAACCAGAAACTCCCCCTCCTACCTCTTCCCCTCCTCACTAGCTTCAGCCTCATAACGCACTCCAATCGGGGATACCATAGTCTCACTGGCCTCAGACGGTTGTGAGCCTCCTGTGCGGTATTGACTAATGACTATTATTATTTGGTAACCAGAAACTCCCCCTCCTACCTCTTCCCCTCCTCACTAGCTTCAGCCTCATAACGCACTCCAATTGGGGATACCATAGTCTCACTGGCCCCAGACGGTTGTGAGCCTCCTGTGCGGTATTGACTAATGACTATTATTATTTGGTAACCAGAAACTCCCCCTCCTACCTCTTCCCCTCCTCACTAGCTTCAGCCTCATAACGCACTCCAATCGGGGATACCATAGTCTCACTGGCCCCAGACGGTTGTGAGCCTCCTGTGCGGTATTGACTAATGACTATTATTATTTCAAGCACTTTTGAGGTGGGTTAATCATTACACGTCACTTTATGAAATTTACTAATATTATCTATGTTTAAAAAAAACATTATCAACTACTTACACCTTATGCTAATGCACATAACACAGACATCGATTATTTACTACTGTGGACTTAAACAATATTATGCTACGTATACATCTGCGAGCTGAACTGCCGAACTGAACCTCAACTTATGGGAAAGAAACGAAGCAACCGCAAATGGCGCGAAACGCCGCTTGCAGTTGATTCGTTCCTTACCTGTAATTCGTGGTACGGTTCGCGTTTCGGTTCGCAAATGTATACGTACCCTTATATCCCACGCTTCCTTTTGCTGAATAATGAACGACACAGTATATTCCTATTATTATTTCGTAGGAAGTCGAAATGTGATGCCTAGGTCTGTATAATATAGTATCTGTAGTCTGTAGGCATATCCTCTCGGTTGACAATAGCGGCGCCACGCGATACACCATCTCACTACCGAAATAGACTGGCAAGATCAAGGCTCCTAAACCCACCCGACCGCAAAACGGCTATTATTGTTTAGGTAAGTAGGAACTCTAGTGAAGTACCCAAGTGTGGAAACTCTAATTGGATCTTATTTCTGTTTGATTGTCCCAAAAGGAATACCGACCCCTTGTTTCTTATTGTTCGACTAATATGAATCTCATAACAATTTTCTTCATTCCATTATGATAAATGGTAGGAATGCGTTTGCACTGCAGTTCGTGATCTGAATTGTATTTCCGATGGTAAATGACGTTTTTATGATGTTAATAAACGTATTATGCTTCTTTTTGAGTATTGTGATATTGCGACACCGCAAATGTGAGAAAAAGTGTATTGTATTTCTGATTATATAAATTCTTCGCCATAAACATGGAATAAAGAATAACACAAGAAGTGCCTCGTAATCCAAATATAAGCCCAATCTGGGCCTATATATTCATATAAAACTGTGTTTTCTAAATTCAAATGGGATGGAGATCTACGATGTGTCTATGGTGAGTGTAAGTGAGACGGAACGCTTAGCGGAACATTTGTGTCCTTTCATATTTGTAAGAAATTTGATTTGTACTTCTTACATCTTTGTTAAATTCTTTATTCTATGGGCATGAAGAATCTAAGTAAGAAATTTCTTGTAACTTTTGAAAATATTCCCCTTTGAAGGTAAGTAACACATAGTAATAGTAAGAATTAGGATAAAAGTAATTGACACCTATCACTAACTTTCTCTCGCATCCACTTACAACTAGCATACGTTTGTGATCATTCTTCTGTTAACACATTATATTCGCGGGTTCAATAAGTTATATCTTCTCCTACGGTCAGATATTGATTTTATTTTACGGGTTATTAGAGCCTTGCCCTTCTAGCAGTGGCCACAAATTTACGGTAAATTGCACATACTGCGATAAAACACCATAACGGTAACAATAATGTCAAACTGTGTCATTTTTTGATAGGTAGATTTGTTTAATGCAAAGGAATTACGATAATTACACGAACCACTAAAGTTTCGCAAAAACATAATCCAACTTAAAAGGTGCGAACATAAACATACACGATACATTAATTTTTAAGTAGGAGATTAAGTTTCGAAGTTTGAGAAACGTTATTTTTTAATGATTAACTAATGTTTATAAGACATGGTTTTTTTACGCATAGCACAAAGGATAACAAATTATTATATGCAATAATTAGTCGGTTGCCTTTATTCTTACTCGGGAGATATTTTCAATTTGTATGGATATTCCAGGCGACTAATTATTTATTATTTTTTTAGAAACGTGTTTTGGCAGAACGTTGACTCTTCCACACGAATGTACACAACATTAAAATAAATGCCTAACAAAATATTATCTCTTTACTCGTGTTGTGATTGAGATTTAATGGTATGTACAAATAATATACAAACACACAAAGGGGATAAGTACAAACATATGTTTTGCGGTATTCCGAAGGTTCTTGACCTCCCCGGTCCCAAAAAGGAGAAGGCCGAATGTTTTTTTTAGCGGTCTCCCAAGAATTCGGTTTATTTCCTGGCGAGTGTCCACGAGGTCCACTGGCAGAATCGATTCATCCCAAAATGCCAACAAACAAAAACTGTTTCATTATGTCGCTTCTCATTGTTCGGGATTTCTGGGCTTCGCGGGAAATCTGTACGGGCCACCATTTTCAAAACTAGGCATAATCCAAATGTTCACATTAGGCGAAAAGTAAACTTCATGCTAGAAAGTTGTTGTAAATAATAATATTATATAATCATGTCACCATTATTATGTATATAATTCAAATCAGTGTCCTGTCTCTAGTTGATATGTTTTCGGACAGTTGGTAGCGGGTCTTACTAAGTTGGTCAAGTTATGTAATTGACTTCAAATAAACGCAGTTTTTCATTCAAATGAAGAAAATAACAGGTTTTTTAAATTCCATATCGTTAAGTAGCAACCGCTTTTTTATAACAATCAGTCAAAGTGGCGCGGGCCAAAATTGTTGCACCACGTCAAATCGACGAACATTATTATTTAATGCAATGTCATTGCAAAGCATTTTATACTACACCGTGTTAACTATTGTGTCGCAATTCTACCTGCTGTGCCGCGGTAAAGTGATCTGGTTTCTTTGCATTCCTGACCATAGTAAAAAATAATCATGTATTTTTTTAAATCAATGATTGCAACTTGAGGATTATATGGTTTCAAAAGAATTACGAAAGTTTATATATTCGTCAAGGGTCAAAAGCCTCGATATTAAATATTCCTTGTGCATGCATATTATAAGAGTATGAAGTATGAATACCGATTTGTTTGGCTCGCACGCGTATAATCATTCATCTTTGTGTAGTTGTATTGAAGACGAGTAACGCTGATACTCCGAAGCGTCACCGTCATGCTGTCTGCATATTCAATGCTAATTCATATTCTTCAAATGAATCCTTCGGTGCCAGAACACAGCTTGTCCGTCTTTATGAATGGCTTGCATTTAACGAATTTTTACACCACGTAATTATTTTTTAAATAAGGTTATTTAAGGCCTATTTGAATCCAATGTGTAATTCTTTAACGGATTTTGGTTGGGGGATTTGAACTTAAACTTATGATAAAGGTTATGTAGTTAGCTACGTAGTCTTCCCTATTTTAGATTAATAGCTTTCTCGTATTTAGCTATTGTTTTATCTCCTTTAGATTTTTTTAAATCGAATGAAATTTTAGTACATGGTTGAAAAATCTCCGTGGGTTGTGAAATCTATTCAATCGCCGGGCTCAATATTAATATTTAATTACTTATACTTCTGTTCTAAATATTTTGATTGTCCAAATTAGTTTTTTTTCGTTATTCCAATCCTTGCTGCTCTTCGACTAAACTATTATCATTTAAAAAATCTTATTTTAGGCGGACCTGGCGGGTTTTGCGAGTAGTTGTCTAACGTTGTATGACCATATCCACGTCCAAAGAGGATATTTTGTAGTTTATGTTTATGTATATAAATTTGTGCTTCAGACTTATAGTGATTAAGATTTTCGAAGAAATTGATAGAGACAAATAAATATTAATAGTTCAAAAGAAATTATTTTCAACATGAATTATTGACAATATGAATCTTGTTAAACTATTGTATTCAGTTTCATCCTTATTCCAAGGATATTCCCGGAACTGAGGATTCTATTCGCTAGCACTGAGCACATTTGTATAACCGTTTCGCATATTCCATAATTCAGCTTTCTAGTTCGTAATTAGTAATTTTATCATAAGGAGCCGATGTTGATTATTTATGCTATGATAAGCACCCTAAATAAAAGTAGGCCAAATTCGTTGGAATGATCCTCCCCTAACCGTACGTGGTTCTATTTAATCCATGTTGTAAATCCCTCAATATATCTCTATTACCATAATATTCTTTACCCCCCTTCGAGGCCTTTATTATCCTTCAGCGATTCAAAAGAGCCTTCGCTTTGTCAATACAGTAATCGGCATACAGCAGGGAGGGACGAGGATGCTGGAGGGTGAAGGCTGCCGACTGCCGGAGGAATTCCTTACGAGGACTCGATGGCTTCAATTTCAAAGTCGGAGAATGCGGGCTCATTGCTTTTGACGGCACATCTCTGCTCTTTATGCGATATTCATTTGCGTGCCATGTGACTGATTGAATCAGCGATAAAAATATTAAATCCGAGAATGGCGCACGGGACGATTGTCCGGAGGTGACGTTGGAGTTTTAATGGGGCGATAAAGGTAAAATTCAGCGCTCCAGATCGATACGAAAAAATTCTCCGTCAAAAATGCTTTACCTTTCCGGTGTGTTGTATAGTAAGCTATCAGTGGTGGGCCGTGAATTTATTCCGACTTTTCCGAAATAAGCTTAAAAGATGTGTAAAAATCCTGCTTTTAAAATGGTGATGTAACTTTCGTAGCTTAGTGGTTTACGGAAGGTTGCGTTTTTAAATTTCAATATTTATAAACGCCTCAAGAAATTGCTATTCCGAATGCTCCAATTTCATTTATGTCACGCGGAGACACCAGCCCGTATACACATGTGCAAATACAATATTATTAAGCTAATGACTTGGCCTATCTTCCATGTAACATAGTTAATTCAAACTCGCCAATTTGGTGTTAGTCAATGCGCATAATACGCCTTTGATCGCGCTAAAAGCGTGAACGACGGAACTACATACATGTACCTTCTACAGAAGGAGCACTGAGCGGTCTGGCGTCTGTCAGGTAGTGATGAGCGAGCAGCAGTGTGACGTGACTCATTCCTCGCCAATTGAAGACAGTGCCGGTCGTTGGGGATATTGGCTGCTGGTGCAGGTGTTATGTGTCAGGAGGCAGGCATACACTATTTCAAGATTCACCCGGCGTCTGCTGCGGTACGGTAAGGTATGGAGCTTTCGCCCACTACCGCCGCGGAGTCCACTTCCTCGCCGGAAGCAGCATACTCTCAAGCTATGAGCCATACTATCTGCCACGCTGGGAACAAACATGGCAAGAGATTAATCTGTGATGGCGTAATATGGTCAATATGTGATAGCGTGAGTTTTTAAACGCATCGTAAACACTATACATAACAGATTACTTCATTTCTTTTGACATAACATAATAATCTTGTATTTGGCTTTCACCCTACAAGGGTATTCTTGGCCAACCATTCGAAGTGTGGAGAAGAAGAATTTGACTTTGAAGTATTTCTAATCGAATATGGTGACAGTTTCAATGTTGAAAGGGCGGAAAGCATGAAATGAAGGTAAAGGTTGATAGATTTATTGTTATTTTAATAGCAGAAGTCAATTGATTCAATAAAAGTGTCTCCAGTTTGTTAGAATGATTTCACTTTCCTACTGGCCTACTTCATCAATAATTGACCTGAATTACGATAAGAAATCACGCTGCATAAAGAAGTCATCGGTCTAAATAATACATCTGTCACTCGATATGGTAGTTTCTCGCCGATCATGTAGAATCTAGACTAGACTAGACTGTAGACACCACACCGTGGCAGGCAGTGAGGCGGGTCCGCTGGCTTCTACAAGTTTAGTAGTACCCACTTGGTTTGATACTGGGAGCGGTAAGATGGCGGTTTGGGCATAATGATGTATCTCAGCGGAGAGAGTGGGTGATTCGCGAACCGGTTGTCTGAATAATCGAGAGTGAATCGAAAGTACCAATATTCCGGTCCAATTTACTGGGGCCGCCGCCAGATTAAAATATGATTGTTCTCACTCGCACATACCAGTCTCCCATACTTGTAAGTAAGCCGCAATTTGCATGACCCGAGCATTCGTACTGAATGCACCGTGACATAACTAGAGAAGCCCCGGTGAACACTAATTTCTTTCTTCGTTTGCTCCTTGGAGGTTTGTCCACAACCGTCAGTGCGCTGAACTGTGGTTTTGCCGCTGATTGTTAGCTATTTCTCGTTGTTTATGAGAAAGAGTGACGGGTTATATGATGGAGCTATCAGCGGTACGTTAATATTAGATTATTAAGTTGTTCTAGCTCTTTTATTTTAACAAGTCATTTTCACCAAAAATAGCATTATTGAAAAAGTCTACTTTGGACTCGTCTTCGCAAATATCGTGGTCATGTTTAGTTCCGCGATGGCCAACCTTGTGAGTTCAATGTAGTTGATAATTCTGCCTAAAATAAGCCACGTTTCTGACCGCAATTTCACGAAGAAATAATAAGTCGAGCAGTCCGGCCGATGGTTTTCTTCCGACTTGTGAATGCGCCAATTATTTTGACCACACATAGTTGCACGACTGAGCATTTTAATTGAATTTCGTCTGCCACTGGGGTTTTTACATTTACAATGGACATCGTTGTTGATTGTTTATATCGGATATTTGCTTTTAGGTAATGCGATGGTTTAAAATGGGAAGAGAGATGCGTGATATTAGACCAAGCGGAACTTATCGACGATAAGCAAATGGCACAAGGACGCCATTTCAATACGAACCATTAGAAATTTGTACCAATTATTTCAATCACGCATATTATTCTTCATTAAAAAATAATTGCAATTACTTACACTTATTGTATGCAGATTAACGACCATTTCCACAACAATAATTATGTTTTGCTCATCGATAAATCCATTTAAAAACCATATGTATAAAACAATAACAATAAGAGCTAATTTTGTTTCGTATTTTAGATATTTTTAAATATCTTTATGTTTGCTTTTATTCTCTTCTAAATAGAAATGCAATAGCAAATTCTTGCATTCTTTTCTGCTATGTTCTAGTATTCTACTCTATTATTCGCTCGTATTCTCTTCTACTTGCCTGTATTCATTTTGCCATGTTCTTGTATTATCTTCTACTTGCTTGAATTCTCTTATGCCATGTTCTTGTATTCTCTTGTATTTGCTTGCCTTCTCTTCTGCTATTCTCTTTTACTTGCTCATATCCTTTTATGCCATTTTTGTATTCTCTTCTGCTATTTTCTTTGTTTTATCTTCTACTTGCTTATATTCTTGTCTGGTATATTTGTATTCTCTTGTCCTCGCTTGTATTCTATTCTGCTATGTTCTTGTATTTTCTTCCACTTGCTTGTATCCCTTTATGTTATTTTATTTTATCTATCTTGTTTCTGTCCTTGGTATTTATTCGTCTATTTTGTATATTCTTTGCATTACGTACTTTTTGGATTGTTGTGGGGGTGAGGGATTGCCCTAAGCCCCCCACCCCACATTTCTGAATAAGAAGATTATTAATATTGGATACGATTTGAGTTATTCGCGAACAAAAGTTTCTATTACCGTGATTAATTTTTGGATTATTGAGCCGTGCGCTTCCTCCTTCTTTAGCAAAGGTTTCGGACAGCGTGACAGTGTCCATCATCAGGGCAGATCTGCTGTTATTATTATTTAATAATTATTTATAATAAAAATTGGAATTATTCAGCTATTTGCCTGTATGGAGCTATGAGGCTCGGCTTCACTGGATAGAGCCATCGCGCATCGCTGAGCTAAGCCGAATTAAAGGCTGATATAATCTCAAACTTCTAAACAAATCAAAAACAAAATTAGAGATATGATATCCGATATAACAATGCGGAGTTGCCATTCGTTAACGATTCGCTCTCTTTATTTACATTTATTTATTAATTTCTAAAGTAGACAGCTTGGAAGGCGCGCCTTGCTCTAAATAACCTCATGAAATTTAAATATGTATATGCATAGAGGAACATGAAACACGTTGCATCGCTTTGTATTAGATTAGAGCTGCCGGTTGCTGCCTCTCCATACTAGGAGTAGCTTCTCACTTCCCCAGTAAAGTATAATTGTTTCGTAGGAATTCAGCAAACATTATTTATCTTTCAATATGCAATAATCGGTGATAAGGTGTGGGTGCTTGTCTAATTGCGATAGTCCATGGAGAATCAAACAAGTATTGCCTTTGCATTGTGTTCGTTGCGCAGTTATCGTTTGCATTACCAACAAATGGAATTGTACACCTTACAACTTTACTACCAACGCTAATAGATGTATTTCTTCAGCACCAAGTTCTTCAAACGCTCCAGGCATAGTGATGGTAAATGCACCAAAATTGGTAGATAATCTCAGTGGTGAAAGACCAATAATCGGAAACTAAATTGTGTTAAAAAGGGTATTTGCCGTCTTCGGTGACCAGATCTTCCGTCTTCCTCTCCCCCGTCTTCTATAACATATCCCAATTTGGGATGCCATAGCCCCACAAAGTGAGTCACTAACTTACTCATACTAAACATATCGAAAACAAAAAACAACACAAACACCATATAAAATGTACAAACGAATGCACGAATGTACAAACACCAACATCTGCGATTGCTCTACTCTAGAAAAAACAGACCAAATAAAATAAAATATCTAGGAATCATAATTGACCATTACCTCAGATGGACACATCATATCAAACAAATCACAAATAAACTCCTTAAAACAATACACATTTTCCTAAACATAAGGAAAATATTGTATAAACGAAAACAAAAGAAAACCATATATCATGGATTGCCATAATAGAATAATGTAATATATTTAATAATAATAATAACATTGCATTTATATTGCGCAGTTTAGTGACATTTAACTTCAAGTGCGCTTAACATTAAAAACGGTAATTTAGTATTAGTGATCATTTTTAGAATATGATTATGAATATTTTATCAGTTTTAGAATATGGCTTATAATATTATAAAATATCGAAGTTAAGATTTATAAATGGTAAGATTTAAAAAAAAAATTAAAGCCCGTTTAAATTCAGCCAAATTCTGTAGATTAGTAAAAGCATTATTTCAGAAAAAAACCCTACTTAATATATTTATAATTATTCGTATTATCCATACTACTAAATTTTAAAAATATGTAAATGAAATCCTCAGCACGGGAGATCCCAGTGAGGATATTATTATCTCTATTAGTTACAAAAAAGGATAATAAGACACTTATTATTATTCACTTCATTTCTACAGCATTCAGTCTACTTTATCCTTCCTCTGCCAGTTAGAATAATAGAGTATGTTTGACATACTGGATATACGCCAACTATACATAAAAAGAACACTTAACTACATTTTTGACCAAATAAACAAATTTCGACAAAGGCAAACTATCATGAATAGACCAGTTAGACAATCGTACAAAAACATAAAAACTACGACCGTAAACACAAGCTTTGGAAAAATACCAGACAATAAAAGCATTTAACTATCTTTCACTCGATACATAAAAATGAGAGAAACCAAAAACATTTTAGACACAAAATTAAAAGATGGATTAATGAACAAAATATTGCATTTTGTTTATTCATCCATCTAACGAATCTAAATTTACAAAAAATTATAACGTTAAGTAATAAAACATATTATACGTAGTACAAAGTACATTACAATTGTACAAACTTGCCTCATAATGTTTGCCGATTATTATTTTTTTACGATCGCCTTTATTTTGTATTTCATCTCAGTTTTATTTTATTTAAATTTATTATTTCATGTTAACTTTTTACTGAATTTGTATAAATTGTAAAATGGGGGGCTCAGCACGAGTAAGCCACCCGGTGAGGCTCAAATTGTCGAATAATGTTTTAAAATATGTAAAGTTATTGTATCAAATAAAAAATACATAATAATAATAACGATAGTAAGAGCTACCAATTTTTTTCCTAAAATTTGTGAAATTAAACATAAATTATCAACGATTTTCGTTTTTACCTGTAAACTTGCCACCTTAACAGTGGCGTAACGACTCGAGCCAGGACATCAAAAATGTAGTAACGTGTATTAAAACTTTTGTGGTGTTCTGCATTTAACCGTTTCTTAATGGTTTATTCATTTGACTTTCAGTCTTTAGGGTACGATTAATGCTGCAGCGCGACAAGGAGAGATGTTACAATTACGAATAATTATAAAAATTACAGCTTTGACAAAAATAGAGCACAAAAACAATAGAAATAATGTCAAATCAAGACAGGGACTATAAAATCTAGTCTTTTTTCTCTCATTATTTTATTGTAAACAAAAATTATATTTTTCATTTTAATGAAGAAATAATAATGTTTTCAAAAATTGTTCGACGGTCAAGTTGTAAAGACGTTCACAAATTCCGTGTTCAAATTCTTGTCGCAATTAAATCTTAAATTGTTTCGATAATTGATAAGTTTCTATTAACTTTCTTTACCATAGGCCGGGATAACGAACTCGCCCCCTGGGCCGGAAGGTAATCGATACGCCCCTTGTACCTTTATAATAATTATTTGCTACCGACAACCGACGCGTTATCTTCCTGGCATCGTGAATGTGAGTCCTCACGTCAACTTCAGGTTGGATTCATGACAGGTTCATTATCTAATAGGGTTGGCACTTGCCACCGTTGTATGTTCGACATTCCGATGATATTGACGTATATAATAATAATGCAGGAAGAGTTCATGGAGATCCGAACGAAGCGTGGTTGTGCCTATAAAGGTTATTTGTTATTAGGTGGTTATGACGGCAGACAGTGCATTTGTTCCCAGCAAATTGCACGCCGATATGCATGAACATAAAGAGATGGGTCTGTAGCGGCGAAGAAACCGGTCGAGTGAGATTCCGGAGTCGTGCTGTGGGTTTTGGCCCAGTTTTCGATTTCTATAAACGCCATCAGCTCGTAATAAATAATTAGTATACACATCCTTGTTCCGCGGATCTTAAATACATTGAGGAAATAAAAAACAAACAAAACATGGCAATGTCACAAATGGTGTCCGCATACCAAATTATGTTAACTTTTGAACTGTTTTTGCCGTATGCGGCGGCGATAGGGGGTAAACAATATCTTAAAACCATTGATGTAGTCTATGCTTAAAACCTAAGATGTGGGACCTTTCCAAAGGATCTTAAATACACAAACATTATAGGTACTGTTGTTCTCTGTAGGAACATCATTACATCATTAGCCCCAGCCCCGAAAAAGGAAACAATTCTATACATAATCTATGTTCGGATAAGAACATTGCTAGATGGAATTGGCGATGACCAATCTACTCCAAGCTCGTGCATTATATCACGTAGAGCAAACGTACATACTTTGCTATGCTTTGGCATGTTGTAGGTACAAACAGGATGGTTTGTCTTTCACCCAGTGTTGAAAGCTTTTGCTCTGCAACATCGATCAAACCTTTGTAACCCAGTAGCCATTTGAAGTACATTGTAAGTTGTAAGTAGGCTCGTCAATTCGGCGGCTTGTGGGACTTCTTGCCTTCTGGGCACCACTGAACGATGATTTTTTCCCCATCAGATTTTAATCCTCCAATTAATATATCTCGTCTGCTGCTTTTTTGCTTTTTACTTTTGCTTTGTCGTATTTGAGTACCTATCTGCTTGGCATCTTACCATCCCACGTAGTGACATTCGGTTTTGAACCTCTTGTGTTGTGTTACGCGTTTTATAGTTAGCATAATGTTAATACATGATGTGGAAGCATTGAGTACCTATATGCTTGGCATGTTACCATCACGCGTAGTGACATTTGGTTTTAGACCTCTTATGTTGTGTTACGCGTTTTATAGTTCGCATAATATTAATACATGATGTGGAAGAATTTATGAATAATGGCTTCCAGTTTTTACCCTCAACCAATTTTTTTTTAAATTCTTTTGAAGATCGTGTTTAAAGGTCCGAAGTCCGAAAGCACACCATCCCAGTTTAGCACAAAATGAAATTGATTAAATATATACTTAAACCAGCCTTTTATACCAATAACAACTTAGGAAAAAAATAACAAACGCTAAAAACAAAGAGGATATTTTAAGCCACTCGGACATTTATAAAATTAAGGTGCTGCCAGACGCAAAGCTCACATCAAAAGTTAATGTACAGCGCATCATCTTTTCTACCGACACACGACGCTATCAAATATTTCTTCCTATGGTAGGAGAGGGGGTCAGTTGAATTCGAGAGCGGCCGAGGAACATAATTTCATCTGTCAAAGTGACAACTTTACTTACTGACAGCTTGAGCACGTTTTCGAAATGGATGATACTTGTCGCCTATTGCTGGATCTGTTGGACAGCTCATCCTCAGATGATGATGCCGCCAACTATATAATTATAAATGCTATTTATAAACTTTTTAGATTTTAAGCGCATTTTCACATAACCTCTCCGTCGAATCAGGAAATTCGCAGTTCGCACGCCGATCGACGAAAGCGACATATAATAAATTATTGTAAAATAAGCTCAAGTCAAAGTCAAAGGGCGAAAATTTGTTTACTTCAAATTCAAATATTGATTATATTTATATTTTAAATATATGTTAAGTATGTTTGCCAAATAAAGTTTTTTTTATGTTTCTAAATTTACTAGCACACATGACGATATGAGCTAACATAATAAATAAGAAATGCATTATTAGGCTGCTTATGTCATGGCTGTCAAAGGGAACACGGAACTTAGTCGGTAGCTCCGCAATTAAAATGACCCCCTCTCCTTTTTACGGCGGAGAGGGGGACGCATAACTTTTCAAATATCGCGTCGGGAGCGGTTACGTAAAATAAATTCGGTTAGCGAAGTTCAGAACCACACTTATAGCGCGTTATCTTTTTACGTGTGTCGGGTCTGTATGGGATTGTATGGCGAGCGCTATTGTGCTTTATATTATCTGTTGATGTGAGCTTTGCGTGTGGCAGCACCATTAGTTGCTGTTGTCCAGCCTTCTATATTGGAAAAACATCGCGTAATGTAGAAACTAGAACAAAATAACACTTAAGATGCTTAACTAGTTCAGGTTTTTCAGAGTTCACGGAATATTTAATTAATAAAGACTATGCTTTGAACCGTGACACAGGATTTAAAGTCCTACTTAAAAATGGAATAGGTTTAAGACTAAACAATTTAGAAGCTTTTTCACACTCAACAATCCCAAATTTAACTTCAAAAGTGATCAAAGTTTTTGCTCTTCACAAACAACGTAGAATAGACCTTATCTACAAATAGGGTAGGTGGAATAATTATTTGTACCCATAATCTTTTTGTCATATTGTTTTTATTTTGGATTGTTAGTGAACCACCACCAGGACAGCGGCCGCCACTGAAAGCAGCTCATCATCACCATAACACCGCAATTTTCACTTCATTTGTAACATTTTATTAACTACCTAGAAAAGCATTATTTAAAGCCATCGTGACCCACGTTTTATTAAATTTATGCAAATCATCTGCAATCTGCGACTACGCATATGATTTATTATCTTTCAATTGATTGAATACTTCGTCAGTCTATTGACCTCTTAACCCCTAACATTACTTCAGATAATTATGAACTATTTCACCTCTGCTAGAGAGGTTCTTTCATCTGGTATACGACTGGCCGTTTTATTATTTGTCGATAAATTACGTCGCTGCCAGGGCTTTTTTTTATTATATCTTACTCCAAACTAAAACCTACTTTATATCATTGTATATTACAATTTACATGGATTTTCACAATGTGTCAGATTCGATCATTGCCATGAAGAAAGTATTTATTGATTTCAAAGATCAAGATCGTTTTACAGATTTATCATTTTTTATGAAAGTTACGTTATTATATTGAAGGTCAAAACATATTATTATTATTCTGAACACACCATGAGCTCTTGTATATGTTATATTGCTAAGCAATAAAATCTATAGTTCTATTCCGACATTGATGAAATGTTATTATTATTTAATGAGCCGGCAGCATTCTGTCACTTATTCTTTTTGATCCACTTTGCTACAAAATATTGTTGAGTTTTTGGCGACCCTATTTTTTTTATTTTGAATATTTGTTTTAATCTAAATACTAAAGGAGTTATGCAAGTGTTTGTAGCGATCGCGATGTATCAAATTTATATTAGTTTTAATATAAACATTAAAGGATTTATGCAAGTGTTTGTAGCAATGTATCGCAATGTATCATTTTAATATTTGTTTTAATCTAAACATTAAAGGAGTTATGCAAGTGTTTGCAGCGATCGCGATGTATCAATTTTATAATTGTTTTGAAATACCTTGAACATCGGTACGATGAGTTTATTGTTATTATTCTATTAAACATTTAAACTAAGATAGCTAACGTATGATTTACTAAGTTATTTTACACATGAAAATATTAACATTATCTCCGTGGAGCACGTTATTATAAAATACTATAAAATGTTACATTTTATATCTATATACATATTCTAAATATGATCTTATTCCGATTATTTAAGATGAATTACCGTATACTCAAACGTTATGTCGTATCAAGCTCCGTCTTGGAGAGGGCGTCGTGCAGATGACAGATGACAATTAGGGAATTCCCGAGATTATGGGAGTCAATTTTTACAGTTCTGGGATTGGAAAATGCAATATGTTTAGGTCGGTTAGATGTAATGTTAGACCCATTAAAAAGGTCAGGAATGAAAAAAAATCACGTAGGTAAAATACATTCATGTAAGAGATTTTTTGTAATAGTAAAGTTCACTATAATAAAAACGAAATTTAAAAATAAATCGAGGTTACGTCATAATTCAGTTGATTTTTTTGTTCGCTAAGAGAGATATTTACGTCCTTTAAGTTGCTCTATGCCAGAAACCCTGACAAAATAAGCAGAGTGATACAATTTCTTAAAATGACTGACATACCCGACCATAATAAAGTAAAGATTTGCCTTCTTATTATTCACTTCTAAACATGGCAGATTTGAATACCACCTCGACTGGTACTTTGCGACTAATCGCTTTATCCGAAGGCTTCCAAACTCAACGCCTCGCCAGATTCTCTCCCGTGAAGCTCGTTGATTACTCATCTTCTTATTTTATCTGACAATCTTGCACAACGATCATGTGGATGTGGGAGAGCTCCCACAGGCCTCACGGAGGAGGGAAGTCACGACTGCTTGTAACAGCCATTAAACAATAAGCACAACACAACACACAACATGCAGCTAAACGAACGTTTAATCTCATCAGCATACGTACATAACATTTCTCGTGACGGATACAAGCTATACATAACCTACACCTATTTACCAATGTATCTACACCAGGTCGTAGGTAACATTACATAGAGATGTGTATTTGATTTCAACTCTCTAACAATCTTTAACTCTCAAGTTAGAATACTCTACGGATCTGTATGTTCGTGTAGGCAACGCTGTAGGCATGTAACGATTAGTCATATTATTAGATTTTCAAGGAGAATCTTTCAAAAGAAAAGTTAGTTGGCACCCCCCCGGATATCCACACGCGTCCTTACTTACGCCTGTATATCCTTGAGATGTGTTCCCCAGAGGGTATTCCCCTTTCCATTCCTCGCGCTGTGATAATGTTTTCAGGACTGTATATAGATCTAGGGCAACAAACATTTGTATATCCTTGAGATATGTTCCCCAGAGGGGATTTCCCTTTCCATTCCTCACGATACTTAATTAATCCTCGGAATTTTAATAGTTGAGATGTATACATCGTAAAAAGCCTCAATAGGTCTTAATCGAATCGTTAATCAAATCAAATTGAAACATAAAGAGTATAAATAATAATAATAATAAGAAGAATTTATTCCAGAATGTATGCAGGGATAGTGCAATGCAATACATTCCATATTTTGAAATAATGTATAAAATAATTAGAATAAGAAAAATAATAATACATAGATAGGCACAAAAATGCGTAATTTAAGTGAAAAAAGATAAACACAAAAATGTGTGTAAGCAGCCTTTTATAGAGGATATTTGGACATCTCCCATCTCCATCAGAGGGGATTCCATCCAGGCAACCATGGCAGTGATGATTATGTTATTTAGTTGGCGTAGTCTGCGCCATAAGCTTCCAATTACCACTCCCTAGAGACACGTAGAGGTATTGCTTTGCTTAAATATTTTTTTCAGCTAGTAAACGGTCACTTATCTAATAATGAGATACTGGCCCAATTAAATTTTTTTGTACCAGAGTCTCACTCTCGAGGACGTCATCACAATCTTCTATATAGTAGAGCAAGCCGCACTAATTTATTTATGAACTCACCTGTGGGGAGAGCTACGTGCTTTTTGAATGCGGTAGATAAAAAAATAGATTTATTTTTTGTGTCTTATAGCGCATTTGCGAGATTTTTGGCATTGCATATACACTGCATAAATGGTACAATTATAACGTCTTAGGCTATATTACCTGTAATTGTTATAAATAAATGTACAAATTATATATAAATAAATAAATGTGGTGGCGGAGAAGCGCTCTGAAAGAGTGCACCCGTCCCTCCATTTCCGTAGCGCTGCAGTATCTCGGTAGGCGGAATAGTTGGCGACAAACATTATTGGAAGCGACTTTTAGCTTACGCCATTGGGATGCAGTGTAATCCACCCACAGTTCTGACATGTACAGCGAAGTGCAGAGTGCGTTGAATAGTATCTTTTTCACATTTATACTGCAAAAGTGAAAACGCCTTGACAGCATACCCGCTATAATGGATATCGCTCTTCTTTGCCTTTCCATATCCTCGATGGCTTTCAGGTCGTCTGTGATAATATGTCCCAGGTATTTGACGCTACGACTAACATCTACTTTCCTTCCGTCTAGCCATACTGAAGGTGTTAGCATGTTTTCGTTTTTACATTTGAAAACCATAAGGATTGATTTGGACGTATTATATACAATGACGGTGACGGTGCTAGAAGAACCATATCATCTGCCTAATTAATAAAGCATTAATCACAGCATACAGTGTTGCATTGATGGCATAAATAACCCACTCACATTGATGGGCCGTGTTGTTATGGAGTACCTACTTAACCCCAAGTTTTCTCATATTTTGACGACCTCTTAGGCAGAGCTAAAATTCATTATATTCTCGTGATCAACTTCCAAATGCAGCGTAGTGCAAATATAAAGTCGCCAGTTGCTTAATAAGGTGCTTTCTCAGTTAGTTAGGTATACAATTACCCGTATATAGGTACAATCGTACAGCAATTAACGTTTTTTTACATTATCTCCAAACAGGAGGATCCGAGGAAAATAATTAATAAGAGGAAGTTCTCCGATGGAATAAAGGTATGAGGGCAGAATTGGGGCATGTCGGCCCATGTATCTGTCCATAAAGTCAGATCTGGTCATTAACACGGCTAAAGCCATTACAAGCAGCGTTAAGTTTATGAATGCCCGTCTTTCACCAGGGTGACTCTGAGAGTATTACCACTCTGGAACGTGCCGTAAATAATATATTATATTAATATTATATGGAGAATACATATCCTCCTACGCGAATGTGAATGGTAGAAGAAGTGGGGGCGCCCGAGGAAGACATAGTCACTTCGTCGGGCCATGTCAAGAGGCAGAATAACAGAAGAATATGAATATGCTGACTGATGGCTGACCCGCCCCTCCGGCCGCGGCGGTCTGTCGGTACAGGGTACAGGTCCTACCTTCAGTGAGCTCGCTGCTCACTGCTCACTGCGCTCAGTGCCCAGGGACTTTGGAGTGAACTAGTGAACTAGTTGAGAAGCAGCGCCTACCAGATGGCGCGGAACTTGCATATTATTCATTATAATACTTCAAACACTGATAATAAGAATTGCTAAATAAAAATTAGTTAATTTTGCTAATTCATTTTATTTAATTATTGCATCTCACTAAAACATACATAAATCACGTTTTCTTCTCATAAAAATCAACCTCACTAGGTCTAAGCCTGTATCGAGGTTAGAAGAGGACGTCTGCTATTTATCAACCTCACTAGGTCTAAGCCTGTATCGAGGTTAGAAGAGGACGTCTGCTATTTATCAACCTCACTAGGTCTAAGCCTGTATCGAGGTTAGAAGAGGACGTCTGCTATTTATCAACCTCACTAGGTCTAAGCCTGTATCGAGGTTAGAAGAGGACGTCTGCTATTTATCAACCTCACTAGGTCTAAGCCTGTATCGAGGTTAGAAGAGGACGTCTGCTATTTATCAACCTCACTAGGTCTAAGCCTGTATCGAGGTTAGAAGAGGACGTCTGCTATTTATCAACCTCACTAGGTCTAAGCCTGTATCGAGGTTAGAAGAGGACGTCTGCTATTTATCAACCTCACTAGGTCTAAGCCTGTATCGAGGTTAGAAGAGGACGTCTGCTATTTATCAACCTCACTAGGTCTAAGCCTGTATCGAGGTTAGAAGAGGACGTCTGCTATTTATCAACCTCACTAGGTCTAAGCCTGTATCGAGGTTAGAAGAGGACGTCTGCTATTTATCAACCTCACTAGGTCTAAGCCTGTATCGAGGTTAGAAGAGGACGTCTGCTATTTATCAACCTCACTAGGTCTAAGCCTGTATCGAGGTTAGAAGAGGACGTCTGCTATTTATCAACCTCACTAGGTCTAAGCCTGTATCGAGGTTAGAAGAGGACGTCTGCTATTTATCAACCTCACTAGGTCTAAGCCTGTATCGAGGTTAGAAGAGGACGTCTGCTATTTATCAACCTCACTAGGTCTAAGCCTGTATCGAGGTTAGAAGAGGACGTCTGCTATTTATCGAAAAATGTATTTTATTGGCTTTCCAAAATATATGTATAATATTTATAGTCAGTATAGCAGCGTTTCTTGTGAAAAATGTCTGTCGTAGAAAAAGGAACATTCTTTTAACTTGTAAATTTCGTTTTGCAATATAGCTCCATTATTTGGGCCCTTTTTGTACAAAACCATATCCTAGAAATAGAAAAGGTACTAGAGGTATGTGTTACCTATATTGAGAGAATACCTATACTATCCATCCTTGTCCTTAACGGAAATGCTCAATTTCAACACCTTAGCAGCACGCCGAAAAATATTTTTAGGTAATTTTTTTTCAACTAATATCCGGAACTAATCCATTTATATTGAAAAAGATAAACTTATACGTGCCGATCTGGAAGATCCCATGTATTTTTTTATAATCCGAAAGCGAGAACTTCTTCGAAGACCATCGACATGTTTAACGTCACTTTCAGACAGTTTAGCAACTATTTTGGACGTACAAAAATAGTAAAACTGCCTCCATGACCTTTAATACTTATTTGTAACTCACCGTAATATATTGATGCGTAATCGTTTTATGGAGAGCATGTATTAAAAAAAAAAAAAAATAATTCTTTTGGTATCCTCTTGGTTTTCATTGGTTATTCTCAGGGCAATCTGCAGGCTGTAGCCCGGACCATTCAGAACAATACAAATCATTCTTCTGCTATCCTCTTAGGAGAGGAGATTGGTTATTCTCAAGGCAATCTGCAGGCTGTAGCCCGGACCATTCAGAACAATACAAATCATTCTTCTGCTATCCTCTTAGGAGAGGAGATTGGTTATTCTCAAGGCAATCTGCAGGCTGTAGCCCGGACCATTCAGAACAATACAAATCATTCTTCTGCTATCCTCTTAGGAGAGGAGATTGGTTATTCTCAAGGCAATCTGCAGGCTGTAGCCCGGACCATTCAGAACAATACAAATCATTCTTCTGGTATCCTCTTAGGAGAGGAGATTGGTTATTCTCAAGGCAATCTGCAGGCTGTAGCCCGGACCATTCAGAACAATACAAATCATTCTTCTGCTATCCTCTTAGGAGAGGAGATTGGTTATTCTCAAGGCAATCTGCAGGCTGTAGCCCGGACCATTCAGAACAATACAAATCATTCTTCTGCTATCCTCTTAGGAGAGGAGATTGGTTATTCTCAAGGCAATCTGCAGGCTGTAGCCCGGACCATTCAGAACAATACAAATCATTCTTCTGCTATCCTCTTAGGAGAGGAGATTGGTTATTCTCAAGGCAATCTGCAGGCTGTAGCCCGGACCATTCAGAACAATACAAATCATTCTTCTGCTATCCTCTTAGGAGAGGAGATTGGTTATTCTCAAGGCAATCTGCAGGCTGTAGCCCGGACCATTCAGAACAATACAAATCATTCTTCTGCTATCCTCTTAGGAGAGGAGATTGGTTATTCTCAAGGCAATCTGCAGGCTGTAGCCCGGACCATTCAGAACAATGAACAGTTTGTTGATGTTCGGGAATTTTCCAGGTGCGTCTTCCTGGGCATATTCTGTTCTCGAGATTTGTGCAAAAGGTCGAAACAATAATAATTGCAACCTTTTTACTTGCACTCGCCTGGAAATGATACGTTAAGTAAGCCCCGAGCAACGATAGCGATACTTTATCGAATCAACGTTCAATGTTCCAGTCCTTTCATATTCTTTGTATTGCTCGTAATGCCAGTCTAACAGTATTTGTTTCTGGGTAATAGTTGCGTTTGCAATCATTTCCAATGCAGCTTTATTAAGTGCCGTACCAGAATACCTCGAGATTGGCGATCCTTCCCGATTTGGCAACAAGCAGACACCTCCCGCCCATGTAGGAACGATATGACAAATGACGTACGAGTATTTACAGAACCTTGCGAGCTGCGAGGCGCTGCACGAGTAGGTACGACTATATTATTCACGAGTTCGAGTACTGAGTCCTGAGCACTGAGCACCTATACCTTTATACCTCAGGCCTCGGGGGAGTGGGCTGTGATTTACTGCAAAACTACGCCCATTGCTTATCGATAATAAGTCATAAGTTCGGGTGTTAATGCATCATCCACATATTATTGTATTCCATATTTATACACTAAGTTGGGAATTACAGTAGAGCGAAACCGACGCAGAGCTGTAAATGTATTTTCGTGGAATATAGTCGGCCACTGTATATCCGTCAGTCCGTATCCTCGCTATGTGCGACATTCCTTGCGCAAATTAGATTAGTTCCCTCTTTAGACACCGAGGCGCTAGCAGTAACAAATGTCAAATATGATGTTTACGCAAGTAATTACGTACTCCAATCTCACCGAAATATATGTAAATTGCATAATTTTATCAGTATGGACTAATAAAATCATAGACAATATGTAATATTGCTGATATCTAGGCTATGTACGGATTATGTTCCAAGCCGCGCTAAGCTCCACATTCCAACCAAGCCGAGCTTTAAATCAACAGATATACCGGGCCTATGAGATATAAGTATGTACTATGTGTGAAATTCTTGGATTTGATTGTCGCATAGATTCTCGGTTAGATTCGACCCGAGTCCCATGTCCAACTAATTTCCAATTCACACGGTCCGTCGCGAGCTTCCTTCGAGATGGTATTTACCGGTCAAAACATCCGCCCGCTCTTGGCCAGTGCGTGCGCCTTAGTACAGTGGACAGTGACAGTGGTACACTGGTGTAGTACAGAGTACAGTGTCTATGTACCCGTTGCACCAAGCACTGCCAGTAGGACGGCACGCACTGCGATTATTTCCAACGTTATTACAATAGGTACTATCGGAGGGAATTAACTACTCCATTATCCGTAAAGACAATTACGGGAAACAGATCCGTTTATCTTTTTTGGGAGAGAACAAAAACAAAGCCTGGGAATCAAAAATACAATAGCCCTACAGGAAAGTGAGATTAGAGATGGGAAGAGATATTTCTGCCCTAAATTATCTAGGTTTAAGGTTCAAGGAAACGTATAATTATGAGATCATTTGATACAATAAAAACGTGCATAAATGTTGTCAAATCGTCTGGTTTTTGGACTAATTTTCTCTTAGGTTACAGTTGCAATTTTACCACACTCTTGATTGAAATAACTTCATACATTTTCAACCAATCTAATATGGTAATTGAAGTGAGATTTTTCCAATAGTTTTCATAACGCTGATCGCAAGGATGCAATCTTTCAAATACAGTGGCGTCTTCAATGAACAGTAATAAATCATCTGCAGGGTATGTGGAATTCTCGGGAAATGGATGTTCGTGTGTCATTAAATTCCGATACCTAGTTATTAGCAGCAACATGACACGGACATGTTTATAGTCATTTATAACTGGGATCTATTCGTATCGCCATACCAGTATACCACCACACCAGCCAACAGCACCGCGATCCGCGATGGTCAACTTATTATTTTTTACCGCGGAGAGTCTCGCACTGCGCGACAAGAAATACTCGTTTCCGTAACAGGAATACACTCTTATCTCGATAAGTGTCATAATACGGAGGAATTATTCAATGAACTGAGGCCTAGTTGGTATTCTCTACTCGGGCTCTACACATTTCTAAGGCGATATTATAATTTGTGTAATTACGTTTTATAGCCTCGAAATAAATCATGTTTCCGGACGAATTAAAACCCTACCTTTTCGCATTCATTTGTATTGATTGTGGATCACTCCATTTTAAAGTTAGCAATCTAGATGTTCGTCAGTTAAGGCCTAATTTGAAGCAAATGTATCAATTTAATTAATACATTTTAAATAAGTAAGTTTATTTAATAATTATATTTCGGACCGATGACCGCGAATTTGTGATTTATTTCCAAGTCAGCAGTTTTTAATAAAATACCTACGAGCTAAGAAAATGCATCATATGAGGAGACGAAGATTCGTATGATCTCCCGGCCGCGGGGAAGGTTCTGAATACTGCCTGTCATCCCAACCAGCCTTACAACTAGGGTTGCCAGCTCCCGTTTTATGAATTAGAGGATTTGATACGATTAAATAAAGGACATATGATGAAAATAAAGGACATCAATTTTTTTTTAATAAAATGCTGTTATGGTACAGTAGTTACATTTATTAATAAAAAACAATATGCACAATGTTAATCGAAGCCAAGTAAGTAGTGCGACCTTAATTAGTCATTTTGCATTTAAAGTAATAAATAAAGTTAAAACTTGGTATTACTTTTGGCTGCTCTAAAAGCTTCTTCGTTTTCTATAATGAAATTGTTTGCATTTCATGTTGAAATTCGACTTTATTTGTAGTTCTGCTTTTACAGTATCAATATTTATCTTATTTCGGTTTTTGGTCCACGTATCGTACACAAGGAAAAAATCCTTTCGGCTTGGGCATTAGAAACGGGGATGGAAAATACGTATTGTATTATTTTTAGCAGATTCTTGTTTTCATCCGTAGATTTGAGAATCTGAATCCAAATTTCAAGAACATTTTCACACTTCTTATCGTCTATAATTTTCGTCAGGAGAGGCTTTAATATACAGAACTCTTCATACAATGCATCAAGGTTAATATTAGGTATCTGTAGTTTTGATACCACGATGACAAAGTATTGTCCTCTATTGAAGATTTTAAATTAGAGGACAAGATCAATTTTTGGGTCTGAAATAGAGGACGTCCTTTAAAATAAAGGACATCTGGCAACCCTACTTACAACCGTACAGGTGCCCCCGCCTGTGTGCGAAAACTTGTGTTTTTATAAAAAAAAGATTCATATATCTTCAGGTTTGCATGTTGGGTGAAGGGTGAACACATTATAATTATTATCATCATTAAGAAATTTATTTTCATCATATTTATCTTTATCAAAATTTACGGTAGCTCACAAAAATTTTGTTTGTTATTTTCAGTCGCATCTTGCGGAGATGGCAGCCCTGATTTAGAAAAGAAAGAGAGCGAACCCAGAAGCCAGGATGCGTCTGTTCCGAGGCAGGAGGCACAGCGACCAGGGCCTGGCTCCCGCCCCGTCTCACGGAGACGCCCCCGGGAAGCCCGGCGCCCCCCCCGGCCCGGCGGCGTCCCCCGGCTCCGCAGCACCCCCTCACAGCCCCCAGGAAGAGTACCGCGTGGTCACCGCCATGCCGGCCATGATTCTCGAGGATGACATCGCTAGAGAAAAGGAAATGAAAAAAGGTTAATAAATACATATATTTTTGTGTTACATTAATTCCACACTGGAGGCCCTGAGGAAAAATATTTCCCTTAGGGCCTTTATCATTTCTGGGGTTGCTGTGTTGAGGGTATTTTTGAGGAGAGGAAGGAGTGAAGTAGTAGGAGGGAGGAAACACACAGGCCGGCCAAACATTCCACAGCCGAGCTGTTGAACTCAAGAACGAGCCGTAGATGCGACCCGTTCTCGTGTGGCAAATGCTAACTGTGTACAAATGTTGGGAGCGCGTTTAGCGTGTTTCCCGATTATGCACCGGTGCCGATGAGATCTACGACGCTAGTTCCTCGGAGCATCTTCCATTGTAATACCGGTAGAACAAAGATAGCATACCTGGGGTCTAAAGATTGCAATCCACCTGTTAAGACAGGGGAATCTATCAAACGGACCGCCCGTTTCTGCACAGAGTCGAGGGCTTTTTTCAGTTATTTTGGAGCTCCGGACCAGAGGTGGCTGCCAAATTCAACAGTGGGGTGCAGTTGCGATTTATACAGGATCAGCAGTTGTGTACTATTAAAGTATCTGCAGGCCCTGTACAGTTCATCCAGCTTCTGTGAGTCTTTTTTTTTTCTTTATTCATAAAAATTTAAATGATTACAGTTTTTTGTTTTCTACAGCCACCATACTAGGCACATGCCCGTATTATGGTAGCCAAAGGTAGTACTCTGACTTCAATGAAGCCTCCTTGCCTGAGCTGGTCACTTAAAGCCACACCAAGCATATCAATGGAAGGCTTGTTGGGAAGATTGCTTTCGCTGAAGGAGACTAGAATGTCATTTGGATCCTTTTTAGACGTAATGAGACATGATTGGGTATTTGAAACATTAAATTGGACTAGGTTATTCTTACCCCAAGAGGAAACCCTCTCGAGGTGGCCATCCATTATCTGCTTCAAAGCCCTCCAAGCTGTTGGAGTTTGTGTATCCTTTGGGGATTGTCAAACGAAAAGTAAAACATTTGATATTCATCGTGCTGTCTCCCTAAGCTTTCTTCGGTAACTAATTTTTACTTAGACGAAAGACATAGTGCCATTTCGTTTATTATATGGCGCGCCCGTAGGACAGAAGATGGCAGAACCGTGGACATTCTTTAAATTGACTCAGCGAATTGTATGAACTTGTGAATGAAAGCTTTTATTAGAGACAATAGATGTCACTGCGCGTCACTCGAATAAATTAAGAATAAGACCAGTTATTTTGATGCACATAATTTATTATTATTGTTGTCTTATAATTTTGAGGGGTCAAAAAACAAAAACAATTGACCTAAGGGAAGAACTGCTCCTGGTTGTTACTGTAACATCTTCAGGGATTTTTTTGTTTGTTATATAATATGAACATCATACACTTGAAAATATAAATAAAAAAATATGTATGTTTTTTAAAATTAAACAATAACATTGTAAACATCACTTATAGGTAAATACTTAATGCCGACCGGGTTTCGCTACAATCGTAGCTTCATCAGGGCAGTATAATACTAAAAATCTAAAATATAAATTAACATGTGTTGATATCATCAGCACTCGCCTCTCAATCTCCCACCTATCCCTACCTCTTCCACTGTAGCTCAGACTGTCCACTCACCGTGATATACGGTGGGAGATTGAGAGGCGAGTGCTGATGATATCAACACATGTTAATTTATATTTTAGATGTTTAGTATTATACTGCCCTGATGAAGCTACGGTTGTAGCGAAACCCGGTCGGCATTAAGTATTTACCATATAAGTGATGTTTACAAAGTTATTGTTTAATTTTAAATTATAATGTCACATCACAAAGTAACCGCTTCATATGAAGAAAAAATATGTATGCATAAACAGTGAATTAACGAAGTGTTTCAACTGTAATATAATCAAAAAACTATTTCAAGCAACGGCTAATGCTACGTAAAGCCAAAGTTGTTACAGTAAAATAACAAAACTAATTTTAAAAGGGAATAAGAATAAATTTATAATAAAATTGCAGAAATGTTGTGAAAATAATTGTTTCGCATTATAGTTTATTTGATAATAAGGATTTACCCAAAAACTTTTACATTTCAGTGATTGCCACTTGGGGAAGGCGGATGGGAAGGAAGCTGGACCTGCTCAAGCGCCACGATCCTAAAGCACTCGCAGTGGAAACCAATGAAGCCAAGGAAACAGTTCCACCCACATTAAATAACATAGGGACTTACAGAAAGAAACATTCCTGGAAAATGGGAAGAAGCCTTTCAGATTCCAATTCACAGAAAAAAGATTCCGACACGGAGTCCCTGAGCTCGGCCAAAGTTACCCTGCGGGACCGCTCGCCGAGTCCTTTCAAGAATCTATTCTATAGGATGGGATCCACAGGGATGTTAAACTCCTCAAAAAATTCGACACCAGACAAACATCGCAGGTCCTACAATGGCGTCAGTGAGAAGAGTTCTGGCCAAACTTTGTTCAGGAGTTGCTCCACTTCTCATATATCAACTTACATCAAGGCTGATGATCCTACTGAAGGATTGAATCTTCAAGATAGCGCTAATTCAAATCGAGATATAACGACAACTCCGAATAACTTCCCAACTAATGATAATTACGTCGCCGTTCCAGCAAAAGCAGTCAGTTGTGATAATATATCTAACTTAGATACCTCCAATTCTCAAAGTAACAGTAAAAAATGCAATTTTCCCTATGCATTTTTAAGATCCAAACTTTCTGTTCTTCCGGAAGAAAACGGTGGGAGTGTGATCAATCAGCGTAAACCGCAATACCGACAGAGCCTTTCAGAGAAAAGCACTGGCCGTGAGTCTGTCATGAGCACCCACTCGGAGAGGGCTTATAAACTGCGAGCCAACTCTGAGGAGCATTTTAATTTGACTGACAGTACGTCCGTCTTTGAAGAAATGATGTGCAGCACACTCGGACGAGTCAAGAAAGATAATTCTGAAATTAGAAATTCCATGAGATGCACCGCCGGAGCGTATAGAGCTAAAGCTGAGAATACACACAACAATTGGGAACATCGCGCTTCCTACAATGGCCACCCGTCCAACATTCCAAATGTCATGTTGGTGGCTGGCAACAGGAACAGCGCCCCGCTGTCCGATCGCCTCACAAAGTTCAACATTAAACAGCAAAATCCAATGGATTGCTCCTCATCTAACTGTAGTATCTACAATTTCTCCGAAGGTGATCCTCAGGCTAATTTCCACAGGTTAAGTAATTACATCAGCTCCAACGAATCAGGCTACGATAGCGACGGACGCCCCAACGACGACCACAGCAACCACTCTCCTCCGGACGACATTTCCATACTGGAGCAGGAAACAGAAGAGTTAAACAATGACTTGGGTTATTTGACCCATCTGACTAACGAGCGACTGTCACCACTCAACAGTTCGGGGGCTTTCAGTAAAACAAGAAATGGAATTACAGATACACAACCCGAGACACCCAACCATATGATCAGAAGTCCCACGCCTTGTGCATTACGGTTAGATGATTTGGAATCTCAAGTGAAAAGTCAAATTAGAGTCAGAAATGAAAATGACCTACAACTCCATTCTCAGGGAATGAGAAGACAATCGCATTCAAATACTTACAGCACCAACTCCAATTCTTACAAAGATCTCATATCCGGGACTAATCAAAGCGCCAGTAGCAGTCATGTTCATCCGAGACCGATCAACTTACCTTACGGCTTGAAAACTATAACCTTAGACGAACGAGTACAAACAAGAAAATTCCAGTTTCTACAATCCCAACTTATCGGAGTTGAACATAAACCCTCGATGAATGGATGCACTACTGATTATAAATTAAAATCATTAGAAAGGCAGGTGACAGTTACTCCTCTAAATGATATGGATATTTTAAATCCGGGATCTCCGTGTACAAAAAGGTTTAGAAGAATCAGACTGGTAAAATCCTGCGTTGAAGAGAGTTTGGGTGTATATCTGGCACAGCACAAGACTCCTGTAGTTGAAGGATCTAATGATTATGAAATTAGATACATTATTGTTAAATTGGATATCGATGGAATTGCACATCGCGATGGTCGTCTTCGAGTTGGAGATGAAATAGTTAACGTAAACGGAAAAGTTTTACGGGGCTTGTCCAGCTTGAGGGAAGTTCAGCATATTGTCAACAGTTGCTCGACGCAAACAAACAATCAATTGGAATCCAGTCCACACAAGTATTTTGTAGATCTAATAATGGCCCACGATGAGTTTGCCCCGGTAACTCACACCGTCAGCAGAATGATAACTACATCTGTAGTCCAACATATTCCTATTCCTCCAATGAAACTGCAAAACACTTCCTACATTAAAATGCTGGGATTGACTGGAAATGCCGGGGCACAGATGTCGCCCCCTGAACATAATATTCAAACGAGAAACCAAGCATTTCATATGCCAGGTCCAACCAAACCACACTCGTCAAAAATCACCATACATGACAGAGATATGCCTTTTCAGGGTGACCATAATGTCCCAAGGAGGCCAAAGATACTTCACGCCTCCTCCAATCATAAAAGTGACGATGAAAAACTTCTTGAGAAAAATAGTCTAAGAAGATCAATCTCTTCCCAGAACTACCAGGGCCACGAAAGTGTAACAGATGAAGATCAAGATGCTTTTACTAGAATGAATCATTTTGAAAGATCATCTTATCGTCCTATTAGAATTACCGCACAAAGTCCTAATTTGGTAAGAACTGTGGATCAAATATCAGCCAGATTGTCAGATGAAGAGGAGACTGTGAAAGCGGCCCCTGCAATTCCTCCGAGATTGACAATTCCCAAAATACGCTCCATTGAAAACATGTCCCAGTGCAATGAGAATGATTACCGTTTATCTCGTTACGGATCTCAAAGAGTTTCAGTCGGTTCTCGGAACAGAAATCCAATATCTGAAACAGTCAATGTATTCGCGGGGCTAAATGGCTCCGTTAGTTCAAGACGGAATGAAAACCCAAGGCCCACATCAAATCCAACTTCCGTTCACAGTGTTATCTTTTGGAAAGGAAGTGGGAAAAAGAGTCTGGGATTTAGTATAGTTGGAGGAACAGACTCTCCTAAAGGACAAATGGGTATATTTGTCAAAACTGTTTTTCCCACTGGACAGGCGGCTGATCAAGGCACAGTCTTTGAAGGTACCTATTCTTCATTTTTCTCATTTCAAATTTACACTAGTTCTACTTTTAGTTTTGTTTTCTACCCAGCATTCATTTTGAGCACTTATGTACTTCGTTTACAGGTGACGAAATCATATCTGTAAACGGTATTTCGATGCAAGGCCTTAGCCACTCCGGAGCCATCGGTCTGTTCAAACAAGTCAAGGAAGGACAAATAGAGTTGCAGGTTTCAAGGAGGTCAGTTTCTATTTCTAAATCATATTCATTTGCACAACTCAATATTCAAATTTAATTTTCAAGTTCTATTTAGCCACTGGCCCATAATGATATAATAACTGAATTTAAATAGGACATTCACTTAACGTTGAAATTTGATGAATTGTTCAAATTCTGTAAAACAACTGTTCTAAGCCAGAATCTGAAAACTCAGATCTAATAATGAGTGGGCTAACACAAGATATTTCAATTGAAGATTGAGTACCCCTAGATTGATATGGTTATAGGTAAAATGATCATAAAAAAATGATTGTATACAAAATGCTTGTGTACAAAATGATCATAATAAAATGGTCATAACTCTCAAATGTACGTAAGCAAAATGAACGTAGGGAAATAATAGCGTGTGTGTCACGTTAAAGTAAAAAGATTTGATATAATTTACGAGATAATGCTTAATGTACACTGCTTACTGAACAATACATTTTAATACTTGTCGTTATCATATAGAGTTTATATTACCGGTCAGTGGTTGATTTGGCATCGCGTTTGGGTCCCACCCAGGTTTCGTACATTCAATTCCTCAACTGGCTAAGACTTCCATCACAACACCTTATGTAGATAGCATAAGCAATAGATTCTAAACAAGAGGAGAGAATTTGGGAGGCGGGTATGGGTACCGCCGTCCCGAGAACCATTTATCGGATAACCAACACCGCTTCCATAGGTCACCCCAAGTGGTTTGCTGACTTAGCAATTGTGTATTTGGAATTACGTTTGTAGTTAAAAAAAAAAAAATTTTTGTTTTTAATTATAGGTATATGTATATATATTTTTTAACCTTATTTTTTAAAAGAAAGACAAACATTCCCGGGTTGTGAATAGCCTGACAATATTTGAAAATCTCCTACTACCAACATAGTAAGTGGAAAATGTTGCTTGTTTTGTGATGGAGGACTTAGCCAGCCGAGGAATTGAAAACACTACGCCTGGGTGGGACCCAAACACGATGTCAATTCAGCCACTGTCTGGTCTATTGTTAATTGATAATTACCTGTTATTTTGAATATTGAATTTTGTTCATTTGTATTTGAATTATGTTTGTAGTTATTTAATAAGTCTTTGAATATGGTTTACACATCGCCTTTTAAGCATTATTTTCTTTTTTATGTAAATACTCCTCCCATAAACACAAGCTCCTGGACCCCCCTCGTGGAGTAGTAGAATAATTAAAAAAAATTATATTTGTATTGCATACTTTAATAATGATGTTAATATTAATTTGAAAAAATAAATAAAAAAATTAAAAAAATTGTTTTCAATATTTGAAAAACTGATATTGAAATTATTTCAATATGTCATTTACGATCAAAATTCTTTTCTTTTAGTTACTGATTTGATATCCAGGATTTTTTTTAAGTTCACCACCGATGTAGAATCATTCATGTGGCTTTCTTCTTACTTTGTCATTTTTTAAAAATATTTCACACTGTATTGATGAGTTTTTCTCATCAGAAGTAAATGTTGTTACTAGCACAGGTGAAGAAGATAATCAGCCATGTTTAATGCCACCAATGCATCCATCCATTGGTGCCAAAGAGTTCATTTAACATTGTATATATTTATAAAATTAATATCAATAAATTTTTCTTTTACAGAACGCCGAGATCTAAATCATTTGATGTCTTCGGTGCCCATTATTCCGGAACAGAGAGATCTTCATGAGCAATATTACCATCAGCCAAAAATCGTCCTACATTCCTCACCACTGTGACTGACAAAAATAATAATAAATAAAATACATTACATATACATATTAATTATTATGCTTTTCAAGGTATTTTATGCCAAAGACTTTTTAAATACTTGTTAGTTTTGTGTGCTTCTTAAAACACCAAGTGTTGAATTCTTTTTTTTTTCTCTTAGAATATATGTTAATAAATTATTATGTACAATTTTATAATTATTGATACTTCAAAATAAATATGTTCACTTTTATAAAATAATATATTCACAAACATACTTCATTCAGTATTTAGTATTGAATTATTAAAGTAATCATTTATTATTTCATCGCATTGACACTTCTGTGATATTTTGCTTATATTGTAAGCTTTCTTAAAAATGCAAAACATTGCTTAGAATTAATTTCTAAGGATCGTAACAAAGAATTTCCAAAGGTATTTAATGAAATTAAATTCTACTTACAAAATAATGAGTTAATAATTAATAAATACTTAGATACCTTCATAAAAAATGTAAAGGATTAACGAATAAGAGATAAGATAATAATTATTTGATGATAAACTGATATATAATATAATTCCATAATGTTATAACTAATCGCCAAATTTGTAGAAAATGTAGACTAGAGAGTTTGCTATCAAAGTTACTGCAATCTCAGTAACCTAGAACAATATCGCCAACTACATAACTCCAAATAAGTGGATTTCTTCCGAGGTTGGTAATGCAAAAGCTATAAAAGTGCGATATGCACATAATAAAATATTATGTAGATATCCATATTATGCTCTTGAGAAAATAAAGATGGCGGTGATTTTATGCACTCTTTATAAACAAGATTAGATGTCGTAACTGGCATAATGTTTTGTATAACCTAGTTTGTAATCCTTGCAACTCTAGCATGATAAGAAATATTGTTTTTCTATTGCCTTCAATATTTATATTACGTAAATACAGGGTGTCGGGAGGTGATTCTACATGATGGTAGAAGTAAAAAAAAAAACTTATATTCCCATACTAAATTATTTGTCCCTAGAAGAATATTTATTTTCCCATACAAACAATTCAAATTTTTTACCTAAAAACTACCTTTAAACTTTGGAATTTCGAAAAAAATTATTTATCTTTTCTACTTCTAAAATTCATGTAGATCACCCCCGAATTTAGTGCACTTTACCCCAGGCAACCCTGTGCATATACATTAGACTCATTCTCGAGTCATACAGCTCGGCTGTGGAACGATTTGCTAGCCTCTGTGTTTCCTCCCTCCTACTTCATGGGTGTCTTCAAGATCCATGTTCCCTCCTCCCTCTCCTCAAAAAGACCCTCCACACAGTCCCTAGAGATGACATAGGCTCTGAGGGAAAATATTTTCCCCAGGGCCTTCTGTGTGGAGTTAATGTAAAAAAAATATATATATAAATATACGTATGTTCATTATTTTATAATAAGAAAACTAAGCAAATAAGAATTTAATTATTCTTATGTTAGCACAGCTATGTGTCAGTTTTTAGCCGAATTGTATCATATTGCTATAAGACAAATGTATTAATTGAGATTATTGTTTAGCACAGGATTATATTTCAGCAGGGGAGAAGTGAGTGTGGAAATATACTACTTTATTTGAGAGGAAGACTGTTTATAATACCTCCTTTATGGTTCTGCCGCTGAGAGTTTCCTTATTACTATCACCAGTATGTGTCCTTTATGAGGAAGAGGGAAATGTCTTCACTCTGTTCACTGACCCAACTGATCTCAAATAACATTATTGTTACTTGTAGTTTTTAGAAGTATCAATTATTTTACATTTCATTTCATCCCTCAGCTCACAATTCATAAACAAAGTAGAATTTGATTTACTTATGCCCTTTTGCTTTTAAAGTAGGATTTACACGTTTTCAATGCTAATTATTATTATTTTTTTTAATTGCCGGCAACCCAGGTGTTTATTGCAATAACATCATATAGTGTTATTAATTAATTAAAATGATTTCTCCTCCATGAACTGAATACAGCAACATGCGTAGTAACAACGGCACCATACTTAATTTCAGTAGTACTGGTACAGAACCACATTCAAATGTGTCTTTTTTATGTGATAAACTTATTTCCTCTTCAAACAGATTTTCCATCCACCATTGTGTAAATATTTAGGATTTAAGTGTTCTGTTCAAATAATATATATAATGGAATTAGTTGCTTATCATCGCATAAAGTATGTTATTCACTATTGTATTTTTTATTAAAAATAAACAAAATGTTGATTAATGTTACGCAAAATCCGTTTAATTTAGCTAATAGGTCTCAGTTATCTAGTCACCTATAAACATTATTATATTTGGTAAGAACTTGTATACACTTATATTCAAAATAAAATACATACACATAAAAAAAAACTTGTTTTATTTTCACAACTTATTCCAGTCTACAATACCATAATAAAATCACAAATAACTTATCATCACCAATGCATTGTTCCGTACTTATTCAAAAACTGGGACCCTAAAACCAACTATGGCGGGATATAAAACACACAAAATAATCTACTGACAATATTAAAATGATCTAACTCAAGGCTGCTGCCCCCGCCCCTGCTCCTTTCCCGAGCAGGTCGGCCCAGTCCACACTGTTCATGTCTATGAGGTCAGCCAGTTCGTGAGCCAGCATATACTCCGACACGGTGATGTACAGCGACACCAGCAGCCCCAGGAGCCCTGCCAGCCAGATGGACTTCTGGAAGATGATGCACACCGTAATACACAGGCCCAGGTAGGTGAGGTACCGAGTCAGGGTCACCTTATACTTGATGTCCTCCTTCGAGGAGTCTATGCACAGGTTGTCCTGCAGCCTATAGCCGGGGGCGCACTGTCCGCACATGTCCGGCCCGTCCCCGCTGCAGCTAGCACACGACTTGTCACAGTCCAGGCACTTGAAGGAACCATCCTCGTTGATGCAGAACTTGTTCTTTTCACAGGTGTTCTTCAGCGAGCATTCGTCAACATCGGTGCAGCCCTTGTCTGTGTCCATGAGCCAGCCGTCGTTGCAGACGGCGCAGCCCTTGGGCCCACCTTGCGAGCAAGCGCCACGGCAGGACTTGTGGCACGGGGAACACAGGAGCTTGGTGTCATCCTGGTAGGCTGCGTGGAATCCCTCGGAACATTCGGAGCAAGTTGCTCCCGAGTAGCCTATATCACAGAGACACTCTCCATTTCCCTTCCTGGTGCCATCTCCCTTGCACTTCCCGTTCCCGTTGCACGTGTTCTGGGTTCCGCCGAGGCATGGATTACAGTCCTTGCCGTAGTGGCGCGCCGGGCAACAGTGTTTAACCTTTTCGATGCATAGCCAGTCATAAATGTCATCAGATAATGACTCTTTGCCGAACCACCACTCTTCTATATGATGCTCCGCTTCCTCGCCGATGGCGTGACATTGATCTCCGTGATCTTTCACATCGTTGCATAGCCCTTCCTGTATTTCAACAAGACGAACCTCGCTCCTGGCGTAGGATCTCAACTTCTCCTCTTCCCATGCGGCGTCTCCTCCTTCGAATTTTCCTCGCGAAGTTTTCTCCATACCTTTCTTGAACGAATCCACGAACACTTTGCAAGCCTGGCATGGCCCTAATTTTCTTCTGTTGGCGTTGCTGTTAAAATTTAATTTTGGAAGTTGGTTATCACAGTTAACTTCAATACTAAAAAATAATAGCAAAGGGAAGAGTTGCCACAAAATCATTTTTAAAAACTATGTATTACTTAAGCAAACAATCAGAATCTTAAGATTTGATCGTAAAGTTTTATTTTCAACATGTCTCTTCCACGCCGACACAAAATTAATAAGGATTATCAATCTTCTTCCGTAAAAACTAAAATGTCACAGAATCTGAGGCCGACAAGATGACATGTATGTACCCAATTGGCTCTTTTGTAAATCTGACAGATAAAATATACGAGAGGCTACAATATGCTATAATACTTCATGCTACATCCGTTGTACGACAACCAAACTCACAAATAAACCACTCACTGAATAATAGGCGATAAAGACCATTCAATTTGGTTGAGCGGTTGGTGGGTGGTTTATTTATGGGTTGTATCAATCTGGTTGAGCGTTATAAGCGATAAGAGGTCGTGGTTATCAAGTTGAACGGTTGTGCCGCCAGAGATCCAACCTCCCAACCGCAAACCAAGTCGAATCGTGTGTAGCGTGATTGAACCAACATTACCAGTCTGCCTAGCATAGGGATTTGTGACAGTAGCATCATATGACTGATTTTTTTCGTTCCATGGGCCGTTGCGATCGCAAAAGTTTGTTTTTTATGAAGTAGGGCGGCTTTGAGGAGCAACTGAAAAAATTGAACCAACTGTCGTGTCGTGTCGTCTGTATGC
This sequence comes from Hesperophylax consimilis, assembly GCF_061612785.1. Lineage (NCBI taxonomy): Eukaryota > Metazoa > Arthropoda > Insecta > Trichoptera > Limnephilidae > Hesperophylax > Hesperophylax consimilis. The sequence goes on along the minus strand of NC_142838.1, from coordinate 749,369 downwards.
AACACTGTACGGTTGACACACAACCAGGGGCATTTAACTAAGCTTTGGCCTCGAAACTCATTTGAAACCGCCACGCCCACCTCAAAATTCTTATAGAAATAGAAAACGAATAATATGGCTAAAAGCTCAGATCTCATTGGTGAGAACAGAAGGATTGGTTCGATCTCTCGCTCTCTACCATAATGACTCGTGTAACAGAAAGAGATGACGGAATTTTGCCGTTTGACAGTTTCAAATCATTCAAACAAAATGAGAGTGGTTTATTTATACACGCGGGTTGTCATTTTCTGCCGAAATACTATCATTTCCGTCGAAAATATTGCGTGTTAAAGTTGTTCGTGATAAAAATACAATATAAGCCAGTATAGTGTTAGCGAGTTACAAACATATTATATTCAACCTACCTACGTAAGTTCAAGTTTAAAGTGAATTAACAGTTTTAGGTTATTCGTTCGGTTTTTTGAACAATGCTTCATACTTTACATATGTCTTCCTCCACAACGTATAAATGTTATTTATTATATCGATAAACTTATTCATGTTATTGATTAGTGTTATCCTGTATTATCTTATTGTTTTGGTGAAATTAAAGATTTTTAAACATATGTAACCATGAGTTCATGAGGCTGAAAAATGTCGGAATTTTTCGTCGTACTGTCGGACAATCATGTTTTGGAAATTTTCTTCAGTGTTTTTGCAAATTTCTTGTCATTTTGGGTTTCTTCTTCTCAGATTAACAAGTTTCATCTTAAGGAAATGCACTGTAAAAGTTTATTTTCTTAGTCAGATGAACCTTGCCCTTGGAAAACATTTCGACATTTTTCTGCTTCAAGGACATTTTTATTTTTATAATAGTTTTTTTGGGCTAGTGAATGAATAGAGTAGGCTGAGAGCAATTATGTTGTCTATGGTCGCATCTTTTTTTAAATGGCCTTGAGTTTCCTCTACCTTGTCTACTGCTCTGCTCCGCACGGTAGGTACTGCTTGTATATCTATGGTTAAGTACTGTATAATTCTGTTGGATACAAAAAGCCGGAAGATATCGATCTAGAGAGTGGTATATTTATGCACACAACTGTTGAATCAACTAAAATGAGTGGTCCATACGCCAAGCGAAGCAAGCTGTGGCTCTTATAACTGTATATTTATGTTATCCACAATACTAATAATTAATAATAATTGCCTGGTTACCGTAACTACCGTTCAGCTGGACATTTAAATCAAACGGTAATTTAACCAAGAAACTCCTGCAAATGTCGCTAACTAAATTGATATGTCCCTAGGTATATACATGACTTGAATTCACAGAAAGACCAAAGCGAACACGTGCTCCCGCATCTGTCTCTGTAATTTTACACGCAGATGGAGGCGGCAGTTCGAATTATTAGACCTTAAGTATTTAGTGAATAGTTTCGCTGGTCCCGCAATAAAAAATTAGAAAGCCAACTTAGAAATACACATTAAGCTAGCGACCCGGCAGTAAAAACCTTCGCCCAAGGCTAGGCTATTGCAATTGTTTGAAGGTCTTTTGCACAAATGTAATTTTAATATCTTTTAAAATAATAATAACTCTAGCGGTGAGAATGTCGATGCCAGCGCCACGGACTCAAACAACGTACCGAAGTGGTGTAAGGTAAGTGGTGGAAGCTGCCCTCTCGGCAGTTCTCATCTCGCCTCAACAGCTGAAGACAGATTCCGCAACCGACAGTTGATTTTTTTTGGCACTGGAGAATGATCATCTCGCCCCCCCCTTGGGGCGGTCGCCGAGGAAGCTGCCCTCTCGGCAGTTCTCATCTCGCCTCAACAGCTGAAAACAGATTCCGCAACCAACAGTTGATTTTTTTTTTTGGCACCCGACAGCCATCATCTCGCCTCCCCTTGGGGCGGCCGCCGAGGCGCCTCCGCCCAGGAGGCTGCCCTTTCGGCGGTCACGATCTCGCCTAGTTCTCGACAGTTCACATTTCCGCACTCGACAGTCATCATCTTGGGAGTCATCATCCTGCTCTCCCCCTTGGAGCGGCGCCGAGGCAGCTGCCGATCAGGGAACTGCCCTAGTAGAAGTTACCGTCTCGCCTCCGCCGAGAAACTTCGTGTTCTCCCCCTTTGGAGCGGCACTCTTCCGACCAGGGAGCTGCCCTAGCAGAAGTTACCGTCTCGCCTCCGCCGAGAAACTTCCTGCTCTCCCCCTTCGAGCGGCGCTGAGGATATCCCTACGAGGAAGCTGCCCCCTCAGGAGTCGCTGCCTGCCGACTCCGCCCTTCGGATCCAACCCAAGTTGCCGCTTGTGTGATGTCGGTGATAAGTGCGAACATGGAGATCCGCGGTTCCAGATAAGAACTATAATTTACGACTAGTATGTATTAAGCTAGATTAAGACTAACCCTTCTTTATACATTTTTATTAAATAAATTTTAAGAGTGTTTTGTAACTAAGTAAATTCTTTTTTGTACTCGTTCCTCCTTTTCCTTTACATGAATAATATTAATATTAAACTTCCCTTGAGTAGAGTTATAACAAAATCATAGCCCGCTGTCTAACGATCCGTTAAAGAATCGATACATAATCCTAATGCTAAAAAGGCTCTGTGCAGAAAAATAAAGTTCGCAACGATTTACAGCGCAGCCACTGTAGGATTTTTCTGCGCCGGGTCTTATGGTTTTGTTGATGTCTTTCCTTACCTTTACCGAGCCACGGAAAGATCACGACGGGCTGATAATTATTTTTTAGTTAAAAAATCCGTTTTTTCTTTGGTATTTTCTGTATTTAGTAAGTGTAAAAATAAGCCACTTGCAGACATTTAATCAGCTTAAAAAAATCGTGTGAATTTTTTTATAGAATTTTGGGAATGGAAATTTAATGTTCCTAACTAATGTTGAAATTTATTTGTATCATCCACACAGTGCTGCGTAATAAAAATCCGAATAAACAATTAATTGTGTTCTTAGGTCGCGACATCAGTACTCCAAAAAGGTACCTGTTTAAAAATTTTTTTTGATAAAATTGCATTAATTCTTTCTTAACCCTTTGCACTCTTAATTTTTTTTTAATTACCTACTACCAACTCCTTAATTAATTTACAAAAAAGGGATAAAAAGTGGCCTCAATAAAAAGTTAAACAAAAATTTTTAAAATATGTAATTTTTATTACTCTTTCTTTACATAGAGTACAAAAAACATAGAAATATATAAAATTAACAACTTAATATGCCCTTATTCACTACTAACGAAATATTTGCTACTAAAAACAGTAAAAACAAATGTAAATACACAAACAGAACAAAATATTATGTGATAACAAGTGAATAGGTATAAGAATCCTTTGTTATGTGTTGGGAGAAATCCCTCAGCGCTTCCTATTGTTACGCAGGTAGACAGGCAAGTACCTACCTACTTACATGCGTCGCAACCAAATAACTGCGCAGTGCATTTACAAGGTTAAAAATAATACGATTTTAAAAATTATCTAAAAGGCGAAACTTGACGAGATATATGTATTTTGCGTATTCGGAATATTCAGAATGAGATATAAAGTGTTTAAAAGAAAAAAAAATACATTTGATAATTTAAATTATTTTTCGAAATTGCGTTACTATAATGTCGAGTATGACTCGACATAGGAGTTGGTGTAAGAAATATAATGTCGAGCCACACTCGACAAAGGAGTGGTATGAGTTAAATATAACAACACTGGTTCGGCCTTTGAAATTTGACATCGACATCGTTTGACAGTAAGTTGTTTGACGCATGTTGATGTTTAACGCATTGACGTTTAACACATGTTTAACACTAGCGTGGTTTATTTATGACTAGCAGCACACGCCAGACACTAGGCGAGTATTTTATTCAGTTTATTTATGGATACTAGTTTACATGTTTTAAAAACCAATGACACGATTGTTTACCTGCTTTTAGCAAAATTGTAAACCAAAATCCAATCTTTATTTTATTTCCAGTCCTGAAAACAGTCACATTTAAAAAAATACAACTTAATATTATTTATTTACATTCTGTTCACTGTTGTGCTGTTCAAACATGGTTCAAACGTCAGTGGTTATCAGCGTTGCCAGGTCTAGGGAAATTTCCCTAGATCTAGGGGAGAAAAAAAAAGTCTAAGGAAAAGGGAAATTTTCATGAAATCAGCACAAATCTAGGGAAATTTCGTACTTTTTGGCAAAAAAAAATTTTTTACTAGACAATATTATTGGGATTGCCAGTGAACATAAATGTTTTTTCATTTTTTTATTTTTGTGATTTCAAGGAATCTTAAATAATGTTGATGTACATAAATGAAGCAATGTTATTTTTAACACTGACAACTCAAAATTATATTTATGTTCCTAAAAATATTAAAACCGGGGACTTCTTAAAAGTTTCAGATTACGACTTTGTCTATGATCATTACAATAAGAAATTATCTTCTCTCAACTTTTCACTTTCGGCAATTTCGGTTGGTTTACAATGATTTTTATTAAGATTTCTGTTTTGAATTCAGTGGTAAATACTTTGAAATTATTATTATCTCTTTCCAATTAATTAACATGTAAAACAGGGTTAGTGTAACACAAAGTTCAGCGTTCAGCTACTAAGTTTAAAATTTTTATAAGCTACTTTCCAATATATTCAGTGTTTAGTTTAACATAACTTATACTATTATGTGTTTGGTATAAGTACACCCTGAATTTATAATATAGTATTTATTATAGGTCAACACGATGGATATACCTTCGACTTCTGGCGCAAGGAGGAACCTTCCAAATGAGGATAATTCAACTTCGGCCAAAAGGCCTAAAAAAATGTACGTGCAGAAGTACCAGGAGAAATGGGAGAGCGAAGAGGTTTTTAAAGGCTGGCTCAAGAAGAGCAATAAAGGACCTAATTTTTTTTCTGCAATGCTTGTAGGAAAGATTTTGTGTGCGGAAAGTCGGAGATACAGAAGCATGCAAAGGGGGCTAAACATGCTGATAATATCCGAGCTGCTGCTTTTCAGCCTACAATACTCGAAATGCCAGCAATACGGCAAAGGGCGACAGAAGTCTCACAAATAAAAGAGGCTGAAATAAGGTACGGTGTATCGCTAATCTATTGATTCTAAAATACATTTATTTATAATTTATTTTCATTACGACAAGGTTCAAACTATGGTACATTATTATGAAATAAATCTTCTCAATTCTTATTACATGTTTCCAAATTTATTGTATCTACTATATTGGTAATTATTTATTTATAATTTCAGGTTGTTCGCCTTTGCCGTAGAACATAATATATCTTTAAATGCTATGGACCATTTAAGTAAATAAAGCCAAGTTCTTTATCCTGACTCTGCAATTGCTAAAAAGGAAACATGCTCCAGAACAAAGTGTACTGCAATCGTGAATAACGTAATGGGGAGCAGTGGCTTTGAAAAAGTTTGTAATTTGTTAAGGAAAAATAAATTTTCTTTAAGTGTAGATGAGTCCACCGATATTAGCAGCGTAAAGCATTTAGCCTTAGTAATTAGAGTTTTTGATAGTAGCATTAACGAAATAGTAGACTCATTTTTGAATTTAGTTCCTGTGCCTTCCGCAACTGCTGATAGTATGTTTAATGAAATTAAAGATTTTTTTAATAAAAATAATATCCCTTATGCTTCTAATATGGTGGGCTTTGCTGCAGATGTTGCCAATGTGATGATGGGTTCGAGGCATTCGCTTTCTAGTCTTTTAAAAAATGAAATTCCAGCTATTTTTATTATGAAATGTGTGTGTTATTCTTTTCACTTGTGTGCTAACTGTGCATGTGAAAAGATTCCATCAGATGTGGAAGATTTAGCAAGGGACATATATTCCTACTTAAAAAATAGCTACAAGCGACAGTCTGAGTTAGTCGAGTTTCAAGAATTTCTGTCGCTCAAACCACAGAAACTTCTGCACCCATCTCAGACCAGGTGGTTATCCTTAGTCGCAGTTGTGAAAAGACTGCTAGAGCAATACGAAGCACTCGTGTTATACTTTACACACGCTCATCTTCAGGAAAACATTCCACCGGCCGCATCAATATTAGAAAAACTCTGAAATCCCATGGTCAAAATGTATTTTTACTTTTTAGAATTTGCTTTACCTTTTTTCTACGATCTCAATTAAGAGATGCAGTCAGAAAAAAATAAAATCCATATCCTATATAGCGGAGTAGAATCAACTTTAAAAAACATTTTAGGTTGTTATATTGAACCGTATAATTTAAACCGGACCCAGCTAGTAGACGTTGAACATAATAATCCGCGCTATTTTCTTAGATTAGAAGATGTGCACGGACAGATATGTAACAGACTGGTTGAAATAAATTCTGAAAGCCTGATTTAAAAACTGATTTAAGAAGACGATGTCTAGAATTTTATATAGAAGGTGTTAGTAAAATTTTAAAAAGATTTAATTTTAGAGATAGAACAGTTCAAATATTAAAACATTTAAAATTAATAGATCCGGTTAATGTCAAGTCAAAACAATGCAGCTCGATCGCTCCTCTGGCAATGTTATTTCCAAATCTGGTAGGAGAGAGAGATTTAAATGAGAGAGTAGAGAGAGTTGCAATGTTTTGATTTTGACCTGTCGCCCATAGGCCATTCAATACTACAATTTTGGTTGAGAATCAGTCAAACTAAATTGGGCGACGACACCCTTAAATTTCCTAGGCTTTTATTTATTTTTATTTTTTATTTATTTTTTTTTTTTTTTATTCTAGATAAAAGAAAATTACATTTTTCACTTATTTAACTAGAAATAACATATATATTACACACTGATATTATTCACTTTCATTGTTTTGTTGATTGAGCATAAAACTGAACAATTTTTTTTTAAATGTACCTATACTTTTTTCATTTTTAATTTCGTCTGGGAGGCAATTGTATATGTTGCTTCCCTCGTAACCAATGGATTGCTTGCCATAATGAGTATGTATGGTGTTTAAATGTATTTTATCGTGTTGCCGTGTAAAGTGTGTGTGTACTTGGGACGTTTTAATGAGTTCTGTATTAGTATGTATGAGTTTATTATTTATTTTGTAAATAAGAAGACATGTATTATATTCATATGATTTTCTTAATTTTAATAGTTTTTTTTCCATATATAATTTTTTTGTTGATGTTCTAGATTTGAAGTGAAATAGTTTTTTGATTACTTTGTTTTTACATTACATTTTAACAATCCTGTGTTTGCCACACTCAAGTGCAACAGTGGAGAGATTGTTTTCAGCAATTAATCTAAATAAAACTAAAATCCGAAACCGTTTGTCAACCAAAACATTATCCGGAATATTGCATTCCAAAACGTCTTCAAGTACTTGCTTGAATTTTAAAATAGAGAAAACATTGGTTGACAAATTGGATAATACTATTTATGATTTTTAACTAAACTTCTGGGTTTTGTTCGGCATGTAATAGTACAGGTTTTTTCTCGCCAAATATTTCCACTGTCATTTCACTTCTGTTCTTCTGAATCATCTCAAGTGCCAAACTGATAAACTTCAGTCTTCAACCTGTTCTAATAATTCAAAGCGCCCTTGAGGTAATATTTCACTGAAACGGCGCTATACAAATAATTCATTATTCCAAATCTTCTTGTTCCTTGCTATAATCTAAATTAAAATCTTCGGCGAATGACTAGAAGTCATAATCACAGAAGCCAATATCAATGAATACAGCCCATCGATGCCTTAATCTGCAAAGCGTACATTTCCAAAGTTTGGAGGTGTTTTTTTCACAAAAAAAGCGCCTTACAAATTATCCAAATATTATTATCATTAAAATATGTTATTTGATAAATTATTATTGGCGTTGTAATCTTCTACTTACCCGGTAAAACACAAAATTTCAGATTAAGGCATCGCTATGTTATGTATTGCTATTATTTGACCTTAACAATTTACTCCATGCACATTAGGGCGTCCCTTATATGGTTGAAAAAAAATTTTTTTTTGATATCAAAATGCATACCCACTATTTCTTTTTGAACTACCCAGACTTACTTAAATACAAAATTTTATCTTCCTACGTCAACATTAACCCGTGCCGACAGAGCTCTGAAGATTTTGAAAATTGCTGTTTTTAACCCTTTCCGTTATGTATTGAAATCAATTGAAATAATGATAATAATAATAAACTTTTATTACACACAGGGAGTACACAGAAGGAATAAATCATGAACAGTACAAAGTAAGCAGCTTAAATATTTATATTTAAAAGAATATTTATTAAAAGAAGATAAAATTACAGATAAAGCAGGATATTTTCCTTTGAGGGTCTCTTTTTTACAATCTGGATACAGATTTTTATGCTCTTGCACACAGCGTGGCAAAAATTGCTTTTGTTCTTCATTTGCAGTGATCAAACCATGGAAATATTGCATAAGCTTTACAGCTCTTTCAGCTGTATCATTAACTGCCCTTAAAGAAAAAACTTTTCGTTTTGCCTCTATATAGGCAACATCTTCGTCCCACGTAGAAATGGGTCTCTGGAGGAAGTTCTCATCAATTTTTAATCGAGAAAATAAATTTGTGCTTTTGACAGACACAAAATCACTTAATAAATTTCCTGCAATAATAAATAAGTTTTATTATCAGTTTAGTGAAAACAGTATAAAAAATAAAACTATGTATTCCTACTTACCATACAAAAAATCAGACATATCTTCTTTCGATGGAATGTATCTCTTCCCAGAATCATAGAAACTCTCTCTTTGTAAGTTCACTACAATGTTTCCCTTGGTTTGTGTATTAACTTCATCATCAAAGAGTGACAAAACGGCAATTTCTTCTGACAAGTACCAAAGATGTTGACTAAACTTGCTCAGGGCTGCTTTGGAGATCAATTTGTCAACAGTTTCATATTCCTTAAGCCTCTTTAAAAAGCACAAATCTTGATTTGGTGCCTTTACCGCCAGACTACATCCAAGCCATGGTTTCACATATAAATATAACCGCAATGAATAAACAAACGTCTTGAAGTGCTCGTTTATCCTTGGCGCTAATTTTGAACTAGGGTTGCAACAAACATATCTTTAAAGAGTAAATAGCTCTAGCCATCCACCTTGCTTGATGCATCGCTCCAGGAGGTCTGATATTAATTTTTTTCTCATTATCTCCTCCTAAGAAAATAATAGATAGTTCAATTAGCTCACGATAATCGTCACGTTCAATGGTTTTTTGCAGTTCTTGATTATAAAATGTCAACAGTTCTTCTATTGTTGTATTACAAAAATTTTGTGTGACGATATCGGTGTATGTTTCAATAGCAGCAGGATTAATAGTTTTCCAGTTGTCTCTAAACTTTTTGAACATTGGAATATCAGGGCTACTAGTAACTTGTTGGATTTTTGTTTCAAACACACATTTCAAAACCAGTTCGTAAACGTGATGGCGGCAAGCAAAGAGTAGTAATTCCCTGTCTAGTCTTTGTTCCAAAAGTACACAGGCTCCTTTCAATCGCCCTGTATTAGACGCAGTTGTGTCACAACACATTATTTGAACTTTGTCATCGATGTTCCAGTCATGAAGTGCGTTTAACACAGCTTTAGCTTGATCCTGGCCGGAAGAGCTCTCCAGTTTGGGTACAGCCAGCAGTTGTTCCTTTTCTCCAAATGAAATTAGAATTGGCAGGCGTTCTTCTTTAGAACTTCTCACGTCCAGTCCAGGTAATAATTTCCCATCCCAGTGAACGGTCACCATTTCAGGCATATTATCCTGAAAATCTGATTTTATAGATTCCGCTCTATCTTTTCTACTCTGTGTGCGAATGCGTTGAATGGACGATTTGTTTATCGGAAAATCATCACAGCTAAGGTCTAGCGCTTCTACTACAGCATGAAGAATATAGACAGAATCCCTTATGCTTAATTGACATCTATCTAAAGCTGCAACTAACTTAGGCGTGATAAAGTTTTTCCGTCCTCTTTTTGTAGTAGTTTCAGACACCGTTTGAGAGGTGGTTGGCAAGGGTTCCTCGAGGCTTTCTTCAGAGCTGGTATGTTGATCGGTATGTCCTTGTGTTTGTATAAAATCTTGTGTAGTAAGAGATGACGATAAACTCGCGAAACACATTTGCTCATGTCTTTTCTTCTCTTTTAATTTTCTCTCTCTTGTCCTTTCTTCTTTTTCGGCTAGCTTTTTGTCTACACCCGCTAAGCATCCTGGACGGCCTGGTTCTCTTTATTTTTGTAAAAATATTTTGTCTTCTTCTATTTTCATCCGTTCCAAAGCATCAACATGTGCTATATCGAATATATTGTTTAAATTGTTTTGAAAGTCCTCCTCACGGCGCTTGTAAACAAGTGTTTTTTTTTTGGAATTTTTTTGCAACTCCCTCCAAGCATGGTGAAGATCCACAAGTTTTTTTACACAGTTAGGTATAGCTCTGGTAGGGATTCTAGCTTTTTCCCAAAATATAATACACTCTCGAATGACGAGATTCGCGCTTTCACTAACAGTCAATTTAACTTCGCGAATGTTAAAAAAAAGTACTGCAAGAACTTGCCGGTTAAACGGTAACTTTGCGCCTGTTATTTGATAATTTACGTCACCAACTAAGAAAATACTTTTTTTATTGCTTCTTAATTCCACTGCCATCTTTTAAATGTAAAACAATACGTGATAATCACGAGAATAACTGAACACAAATGACAGATACCGCGAGTGCGCGCCGCTACTTCCGCGCAACTTGTATGAACATGATTCGGTGCAAGTCGGCACGGGTTATCGTGCTCCGAATAAGGTAAAAAAAAAATCCGAGTGTTTTAGAAGCAAAGGAACAAAACTAAGACCTATGCATTAGAAAATAAAAACTTTGAAATATAAGGGACACCCTAATGCACATGTATTTTCGTAAATATTGCCTATTCCGTCACACTTATCGAAAACAATACTTCGATTCAATTGAATTAAGAAATAATGAATATGTGAATGGGATAATGAATAAATTCATGTTAAATAGTACGTATTTTGTGTGTCGGAATAGTCCATAATTACCTGATCTTTGTAAATATCATGTAAATGTTATGTATTTTATAATCATCATTTGAAATGATAAGTATTTTATAATTATCATTTGAAATGTCAATGTCAAATTTGTTGTGTCAGTGTTGCCATATAAGAAAAATAATTGCCATATAAGAAAGAGAATAAAAAAAACAGTGACTACGTACTGGTGTATATGTGGCGTATTTGGGTATTCGTGTTTTTATTACTACAAATAATATATGAAAGTTATCAACAAAAACCAAGTACTTTTTTTCAAAGCTCCCCCCCCCCCCCCCCGGACGGACAGACGTTTTTAACTTGCCAAGGTGGTACCCCGGAATCTAGGGAAATCTAGGGAAATTTCGACTCCCAATATAGGGAAATATTGCAATCTGGACCTGGCAACGCTGGTGGTTATTTATGGTTCAAACATCAAACAAAATGGTACATTTTCGAACTTAAACGCGAACCGAGCCACGAATTACGGGAAAGGAACGAAGCAACTGCAAGCGGCGTCTCGCGCCATTTGCGGTTTCTTCGTTATTTTTCCATAAGTTGAGTTTCAGTTCGGCTCGCGTATGTATACGTAGCATTAGAGACATTGAGGAATGTTATGAGGCCATTCCTACAATTTTATTAAAAAATTGAGTAAATATTCAGGGTCGCTGGCCACGCTTAATACGATTAAAAAAACCTTTTGATTCAACCGATCTGGCTAAGTCCTCCATCACAACACAAGCAACATTTTCGGCTTTCTGTGGTGGTAGTAGGAGATTTTCAAACATTGTTGGGTTATTCGTAACCTGGGAATGTTTGTCTTTCTTTAAAAAAAAAAAAAAAAACTTAATTACTATAAAAGACAGCAATCTGCATATGGGGAATTTTTAATTTTAACATTATAATTTTTAATTACGTAAAATGAAAATTGTATGGGATGATAACCATTTTCAATAATTTCTGTTAACGATATTTTCATAGGTTGGTATTCCCGATACTACACATGGGGCTAGAAGAAAGTTAGTACCATTTAATTTATGCATTTAGGATTTTGGCGGAACACTGAAAATAAAATTAGGGTATTAAGGCAAGTATTTTTAAACAATTTTTATATGTTAAAATTAAGATTTTTTTTCATCTTATGCATGTTCAACATTTTTGTAAAATACAAAATAATAAACACGAATATTGTTTGAACGTATGAAATCGTTGGAAACAATTCCCTTTATGTAAAGGTACATCACATCATTACCGTAGCCCATTTTTATTGTGAATTTTTAATGAAAAAATATCACTTTATTATGAAAACAATATGTAACAAATAAATTTTCAAGCACAACACACAAAAAACTTTTCAACACACATTACGAATGTATCATACAATGACAGGTATTTTGTACAAAATTTTTAAAGCGGAATGTAGGCAGAAACGAAAATAGAGCATGTCTTGAACGAAACAATATCGCTATAACACTGAAGAAATGTAAAGATTAAAAAAACGAAATGTTTATCTTACAGCTATTGTATTTCAAGTGCATGTTTTTAGCACAGTCGGCCACCCGACCTTAATTCCACCAATTGCCGTGTACCTAGTACACATCTCATGAGAGTTGACGTAATTTTTACTTCACAGAGTAACCAACATCATGCGTTTCTCCCGCTACATTTGTTGCGTCCGACCCCTAAAAACTCCATAGCATTGCAGCGTCCACCGACTTACAGCGTCCAATATACGGACGTTACAATATTTTGACGTCAAAATTGGCCAGAACGATGCTTACCCCATGTAGAATCGTATGGCAAAAATTTTTGTGGAAGCAAAAAATCTCTCAGAATGTCTGGAAACGAATATTGAACGTTTGACATTTTGCCGACAGGTTCGCTACACGATGTATATATCGAGCAGTGTATGTTTTTATTTATTTCTACGATCTTGCCGCGTCCACGAAGTAATACAATTTTCGATACATAACGACGATCGTGCTGCGTCTACGCATTACGTCGATAGTATTGCGTCCTCGAGACTGATAACGAGTAGATATTATTTTATATACATATCGACGGTCGTGCTGCGTCCACGCATTACGTCGATAATACTGCGTCCCCGTAGCGGCTCATGAGAATATACTATTTTTAACACATAATGACAATCGTGCTGCTTCCATGCATCACGTCGATAGTATTGCGTCCAAGTGAACGATCTCGAGTAGATATTATTTTGAATATACGACGGCCGTCGATATAATTTTCAATACATAACGACGATCGTATTGCGTCTACGCATTACGTCGATAGTATTGCGTCCTCGAGACCGATTACGAGTAGATATTATTAAATATACATAACGACGGTCGTGCTGCATCCACGCATTACTTTGATAGTATTGCGTCCCCATGGCCGATCACGCTGAAATATTATTATGAATACATAACGACGGTTTTGCAGCGTCCACGCATTACTTCGATAGAACTGCGTCCCCGTGGCCATTCACGAGTGCATTGTTATGTATTATTTTAGCGTTTGATTGAGTAAATCATCAGATTTGGCAACATTGGGTTAATTTACAACGGTGCCGCTTGACACTCAGAACTAAGAAGCGTCCTGCGTGGTTTTTAATGCATAACGACGATCGTGCTGCGTCCACGCATTACTTCGATAGTACTGCGTCCCCGTGGCCATTCGCGAGTACATTGTTGTATATTATTTGAGCGTTTGGTTGAGTAAATCATCAGATTTGGCAACATTGGGTTAATTTACAACGATGCCGCTTGACACTAAGAACTAAGAAGCATCCTGCGTGGTTTTTAATGCATAACGACGATAGTGCTGCGTGTACGCATTACGTTGGTAGTATTGCGTCCGTTCACGAATAGATATTATTTTTAATACCTATCGATGGTAGTGCTGTATCCACGCATTACATCGATAGTATTGCGAACCCGTGGCCGATCTAGATTAGGTATTATTTTTTATTAATGAAGACAATATTAGCGAAACTCAATCGAACATCTGAAACGGAAAAATCAAAAAGGCACTGTCACATTTGGGACTCGAACCCAGGACCTTTGGTTTTCCAGGCCGTGACTCTATCAACTGAGATAATGTGTCCCTATCTGATTCGGTCACATTTACTGTAATATACTTCGACTGAGACTTATCAATAGAGTGGAAGTTACTCCCAGTATCGCCGGTGTAAGACCTCCATTCAGAATTGAAACTTTGCTCCAAGTGGCTTTAGCCGTGTTAAGTGACTATATCTGAATATTCAGGTACTTTCTCACCTTTGTATTCCCCACCTTTCTCTTCCCCATCGCTTCCCCTTCCCCACTTACCTACAGCCTCACAATATACCCCAATTGGGGATGCTATAGTCTCACTGGTTCCAGACTGAAGCAGTAAAAATAAAACATAATCTTGATTTTCTTAACGCATATTTTTATTGGCTGCTATCTTTATGTATGATTGCAGGATTCAACTCGAACTAAATGCGTGAGCAGGTACCTAAGCGATTAATTCAGAAACTTGATCAGGGTGCTTAGGGTGTGAACATCTTGGAATAATTATCGATAATAACATCAAATGGAAAAGTCAAATAAACTCCACAGTAGACAGAATGAGAACACTCATCTTTATATTTTTTTGACTTAGAAATACTGTATCATTAAAAATACATAGAGATATTTATTTTGCACTTGCACATTCTACACTACTACAATATATGGAATCGTGGCTTGTGGTGGGGGGGTGCATATAAATCATGCCTACTTCCATTTGTGCAAATTCAAAAAATATTAATAAAAATTATCTTAAACAAGCCATATTACTATCCAACAATACATGTTTTCCAAGGTTTCCCAGGTCCCCCTCTCACAAAAATTTACGACAAAAATACTCGTACATTAATTACTTCAATTACATAAAGATTTCTTTGATAAAAATAATATTCCACAATTAATTTTAAGCAAAACAATTATTTATAATGGAGGACTAACCGTACCACTAGTTTAAACTACAATAGCACAACATCACTATTTAACGGTATAAATTTTTTTAATAAATTACTCCTAGATATATCTGAGAAAAATTATAACAGTTACAAAAAAAATCAATTTAAAATTCTCTAATACCACCTCATAACTTTTCTTATTGTTTGATATTATTTATTTATTTATTGAAGTGAAACTTCTTTACGCGCGTCATGCAATTTCGAGGACCGGAGTAAAACCGACTCATGACCGAAACGAAAATGCGGGTACCCCCACCACCGATTAAAGTTCATTTGATCTAGTCAAAGTTTTGAAGTAACATATAAATGCTTCTTAGCTCATCCCGACAACTGGCGTTGGTGGTGTAATGGTCAGCATAGTTGCCTTCCAAGCAGTTGATCCGAGTTCGATTCTCGGCCATCGCACATTATTTTTTTGTTTTTAACGCCTTTTTCATTCAATATCTTATTTTTTAGTAGGTCAGAACATTTTTTAAAAGAAAATAATATTGCAAAATAATAAAAACACTTATCTCACTGTGATAAAACATTACTCCGCTAGAGCGCGCTTTGCGTTATTGTGTTGGATTAAAATTATTATCTAATCCGTATATTATGATAATTGTATTACATTTATTTAATTAATTTATTTATTTTGATAATATGTAATAATTTACAGAAAAAAAAATTAAAACTATCTCCCTCTGATAAAATATCCGTTCGCTAGAGCGCACTACGCGATCTTGTGTGGGATTCTATTTCTGTACATTGTACATTATTTTTAAAAATATATTATATTTTGGGTGTGATGTAGGTAACATTATAAAACATAACAAGCTCTCATATTTTCAGAACCTACATAATATAATCAATTTATGCGGCTTTGCTTACAGTTGGTGCTCAGCGTGGTTGGCTTTCAATCAGTTAAGCGAGGTTCGATTCTCGGCTGTGGCATTTTTGAAGTGAAACCTTGTTGAGGTGGGGGAGCCGCTCACGAACGTTCTCTCTCTTCTCTTCTTTCCTCTCTCTCAGACACCAGCGAACTGCGCCACGCCAAGCATCAGCTGAAACTAGAAGTTTCACTTCTGTCTTGCGTAGGCTTGACACACCCACTTTTTTATTTCAGGGAAATCAATAGTTTACAATGTGGTTCATTTATACATGTGTAATTTACCTAACTGAGAAACCAATTACAGATTTCCTCAATATACTATTCTATAATGTATCTAAAAATTTAAACACTATACTTAAATTTATCTAAAAAATATTAAATTTATCGAAGAAAGCAAACACTTTGTGGCTTGACATTATACAAATGAAACACATACTTTGTTTTAAACCACTTTATTTTATTTTTGTTGTTTGTTTTTGGGGTGTTATGCCGTGTTGCGCTAACTCCTTCTTTAGCCGACGTTTCGGACAGCGTTGCAGTGTCCATCATCAGGGCAAATCCGGTAGATCCGAAGCGATACACTGCAACGCTGTCCGAAACGTCGGCTAAAGAAGGAGTTAGCGCAGCACGGCATAACAACCCAAAAACAAACAACAAAAATGCTTTTGGCCGTGAGAATCTAAAAACTTACCACTTTATTTTAATTTATATTTCGTCGACCGGTTTGGATTGAACCCAAATATTGTGTTAAATAAATATAAAGTGGTTTAAAAAGAAGTATTGTTTCCTTTTTTGTAAAAAATATAACGTAATTCAAGAGGGAGATTATTATAACAGGAGATTATTAAAACAGAAGATTATTATAACATAATACTACATAATATATGTCATTACATTTTATGCAGTTTGGTACACGTTTAATACATTTTTAATTGAATTTTATATTTATTTTGGTTACATTGAAGATAGAATCAGAGAGAATGTTATTATACATATGTTGAACATATCGTCGCATTAATTCGTAGACTGCGTAACTCCAAATTTTTCGAAAATACGTTTTTAATGCCATCTGGTGTTAAAATTAGACCCGCATCGACTAGTAAAACTCGAAAATTTAAAAAAAAATTAACCTTTTAGTTAAACACAAATTAGGAAACTGCGTAAAATTATGGTGCCATTTTTACTCGCGAATACTTCGTAACTCCTTAATTCACGGCCGTTGTGGCCAACAATTTCGATGGATTATCAAAGGAATTCTGAGCCTGAGCCAGGCGCTGCTCAATTAAGTGATCGTAGTGATTTGCTCCATTTCGCCTGTAGCCAACATTTTGATCATAACACCTCGTGTGTAGCACTGTTTATTTACATAGACAAAAAAATGACGTCAAATTAAAAACTTTACATTTTAAATTAATACCGAAGCATTAATTAATTGTATTTATTATTTATACAAATAATTTACTTTAAATAGTGTAATACATAAACCGACATTTCATATTTTTAAAACAAACGTATTTAATATGTAAAAAATAAGGTGTTAATTGACTTAACTTTTTTGTTTACGTCAAGTTTGACGTTTTATGCAGTTGAAACTTTAGATTCAAAATCATAACCTATACAAAATGGACAAAGCAAAACGCTCAAAAAATTTCACCCCAAATGAGAAAATGCGACTTGTCGATTTAGTTACCTCGTCGCGGGTCATTTTGTCTAGGTCTACAGGCGGCCCAAATTACGCCACACTGTTGAAATCCAAAGAAACTGCTTGGAACGAAGTGGTTCTCGGTTTTAATAGCAGCAACTCAATTAACCGGTAAGTTACATACTGATTATCTCATATAATAATGTGTTCTTCAAATGCCATTGAAGCTCGATAAAGAAATATGGTTTGGGCACGTAGAATGAACGAACTAAGGAGTGTAAGGAGAGTATATTATTACGCGAATTTGGATGGTGGAAGAAGTCGGGGACGCCCGAGGAAGACACTAGTCCGAATAACAGAAGAGTATGTATGATATATGGTGTGATTGTGGGCGAGGCAAGTGGTTTGACAGACTGTCCTCTCTGCGTAACCTTTCTAGGAAGGGTGCAATGTTTGGTTAATTAGAATTTGTATACATCCCAATTGATTTCTCGTAATATTTTATATATGATTGCAGACCCCTAGCAGCTCTAAAAAAGGCGTGGGACAACTTGAAGCGAGATGCCCGAACACAGAGGGCAAGTGTTCGTTGCCAAATATTTGGAACTGGTGGAGGGCCCAGTCAAGACATAGAAGATCCAGTGCTGCTGAAGGTTGAGGCAGCAATTGGATTAAGTTCCTCCGGGATGGTAAATTCGTAAGTTAAAATATCTTGTTTTTAATTAAATTGGTATTTGGTGATGACTGAACATGTCCACTGAGTCAGCATTAGTACCCGGAGCAATTAGGAATACATTATGTTTACGGTATATGGCAGTAGACCCAGAATTGGCGCACTCAAATAAACCCTCACTTTTAGTACTACCATTACGTAGTGGAATCCAAAAGCTTGTCAATGCATTGTCATTGTAGTTCAACAATAGCTGGAAAGCGCACATTACTTATGACTTGTTCATGTTTTCAGTTGGTTGTTGGTCATTCACTGACCCATAAGGGTTGGGAAATGGAAGGTTAGGTACATTTATAAATTAAACAATCTCTTCTTGCTATACAAATGTCTCATGTATTGCAATAAATGAATCCACGCTACTAGAAAAAGCTTTATTCTCTTTGTGGATGGATTTGGCAGTTAATTTACTGATTTTAAATCTATTTTTGCTGTCATGTCTCTCTAAACTATCGACCAATGAAAATACATGCAGTTTTGTTAGGTTTTGATGAGCAAATATTAAATATTCAGTACTCGACGTAAAATGTCTTACGAGGTTGAATTTTCAGGAAATTAAAAAAAAAAAAACAAAGAAAAAACTGTTTTGTTAATGAAGGTTTTTTGAATCTAAACTCTTAACTGTAACCTTTGATAAAACTACAGAAAAAAACATCATCCACATAAAGATTCAGCATTAAAAAACTAGGCAGAAAGTTACAAGTTTTACATAATAATAGAATAGTTTACAGTTTATAGGAACATAGTATGTATAATTGATCATAACAGTAAGTAGCAACACCAATAAACCGGAGTGACCAATCACAGGCATCCGGAACGTTGGTGTTGGCAGCTCTCTATGCCGTGAAGGAGCGCATCTAGTGGAGTATCCTTGTTCATCAGAGCATTTGGAGTGGGAGTCGTAACCCTCGGCAACAGAGACTCGAAGATGTGGGCAACATGAAAGCAAACCAAAGAAAGATTAAAAAGTACACATAAAAGGCATTATTGACCAATAAACAAGAATCATAAATCATAAAAAAAATAGTTCCCACAGAGCAAAACTAGCAATTAACAGAATATAGAGAGAATTGTAATATAATTTAACGTGACATACATATTTGTATTCTATTTTGAAAGGTTTGATTGCAATGGTCCTGCCGTCCAAGATGATCAACAGGCATCCACCAGCCGGGAGGAAGTAGAGCAGCCGACTCTGGAATCAGTGGAGCCTGCGGAATGGACATTGGTAATTTTTATTTCATTTATCCTAATTCTCAATAATCGCATTGTTCGCATTGGTGTCTCAACTGCTCCCAACTGCCCGGAGTCAGTGCGGTGAGACTGCGGCATCTCCAATTGGGGTGTGTTGTGAAACTGAAGGTATTAGGGAAGGAAGGGGAAGATGGGTAAGTACTTGGGTATTCAAATCTGGTCACCAAGCATGGCTAAAACCATTTCATTCCATGTTTCAATTCTTTAATGGTGGTGTTACAACAAGGTGATACTGAGAGTATCTTCCACTCTGTAATGTACTGCAAATATACTATTTATTATTTTTAATGAACAGTTTGTGGAATAACACAAAGTAATACAAATAAAATTTACTCGCACACGCCAGGATTTGAACAGGCGACCTCCGGATTGCTAGTCGTGAGCCTTACCGCTCGGCCATCAATAACTTGAAATAACTAATCTGCAAAATATTTTAATTTCTTCATTTTCCCATAGATACTTGTGTAAAATGTTATTTTATTACACGGTCTTTTGAAAGGTTTACACATTATTTGTTTTTAAATTACTTGTGGCTGGTTATAAAACTTGACATTCTTCTTATATTTTGTTCAGGATGAAAATCCAGTTTTCACACTTCCTGAAAGTCCAGTGATGCCAGTGGTATCAACTGTTCGACCCGTAGTTCCAAGGAAGGCATTCAAGAGGCGACTGTGCTTGGGAAAATCAACAAAGGACTCGCTCTTTAGTGACCTGCAAAATGTTGCTACCACCCAACTTGCGACGGAAAGAGTGTTATTAGAGACCCAGACTGAAAACTTTCAAATGCAAAAGGTCCAGTCTAATGTATAAAAACAGTTTATTATAAACAAGTTCTGCTTTGTAATTATTATTATGCGTTACAGCTGTTTCGCCCTCTGAAGGCATTATCAAACTGTTTTTATACATTAGATAACAAATTATTGAATATATAAAATAAATAAAAATTGAAATGGAGTTCTACAAAATTAACTAATAACAATAAACAGGTCCAGTCCCTTTTGCAATGCGACCTCCTGAGTATGCAGACTGCCCACTTGAAACTCCAACTGGAAATGCTCGATGCGGCGAGGGTCTCAAAAGAAGCCCAATCGGATATACAACTGCAAATCCTTAGTGATGCCAGGAAGCAGAAGGTTGCAGAGGCAGCCCGAGCAGAAATCCGATGGGAAATCCAACTGGATATATTGAAGTTGGAGAGGAGAGCTCAGGAGGCAATTACAAAGAAATTAGAAAGTGGTAATTGTTAATATTATAATGCTTGTACATACATATTATTTGCAATAACGTCTCTATTTAAATGGGCGATGTTGTTCCCTGCATTGTTCCTGAATGCCACATTGTTGGGTTCATCACCAACACCGTGGATCCAATCTTGTGGATATTCCTCCCCACGATTGATGCATATGTTGTGAAGAACTCCACATGCAACTATAACTGCCATCGTGGTGTCGATGTTTAGTCGTAGGCCATTGGATAAGACCGGAAATCGTCTTTTCCACAATCCATATTGTCTTTCTACCACGTTCCTTGTTTTTATATGTTTTGTGTTGTAGTTGTTCTGGTTGGGTGTTTCCGGATTTCGATATGGTGTCAGCAGATATGTCTAAAATATGAAATAAAACATACATTTGTAATAATGTTATACTGTTTTCTTTTGCAGAATGTCCTTAAAATCAAGTAAATCCACGTTCGGCTGGAGCACTCGAGAATGGTGCACGCGCTAAGTATTCCCGCACTAAAGGATTTTTTTCTTGTTTTTTTTATTATTTCCTATATTTTCATAATGTGCGTATATATGTATGTCACAATTTTCTTAAGTTATTTTCAGTTGTTTCCAATATTCTCATAACGTGCATATATATGTATGTCACAGTAAACAATATTAAATTCTCCCTATATTCTATTAATTGCTAGTTTTGCTTTGTGGGAACTATTTTCTTTATGATTTATGATTCTTGTTTATTGGTCATCGTTCATTAGCTTCGCAGACCAATATCAATAATAATGCCTTTTATGTGTACTTTTTAATCTTTCTTTGGTTTGCTTTCATGTTGCCCACATCTTCGAGTCTCTGTTGCCGAGGGTTACGACTCCCACTCCAAATGCTCTGATGAACAAGGATACTCCACTAGATGCGCTCCTTCACGGCATAGAGAGCTGCCAACACCAACGTTCCGGATGCCTGTGATTGGTCACTCCGGTTTATTGGTGTTGCTACTTACTGTTATGATCAATTATACATACTATGTTCCTATAAACTGTAAACTATTCTATTATTATGTAAAACTTGTAACTTTCTGCCTAGTTTTTTAATGCTGAATCTTTATGTGGATGATGTTTTTTTCTGTAGTTTTATCAAAGGTTACAGTTAAGAGTTTAGATTCAAAAAACCTTCATTAACAAAACAGTTTTTTCTTTGTTTTTTTTTTTTTAATTTCCTGAAAATTCAACCTCGTAAGACATTTTACGTCGAGTACTGAATATTTAATATTTGCTCATCAAAACCTAACAAAACTGCATGTATTTTCATTGGTCGATAGTTTAGAGAGACATGACAGCAAAAATAGATTTAAAATCAGTAAATTAACTGCCAAATCCATCCACAAAGAGAATAAAGCTTTTTCTAGTAGCGTGGATTCATTTATTGCAATATATGAGACATTTGTATAGCAAGAAGAGATTGTTTAATTTATAAATGTACCTAACCTTCCATTTTCCAACCCTTATGGGTCAGTGAATGACCAACAACCAACTGAAAACATGACAAATGACTCTCCGAATAAGCTAATGGGAGAAGAGTTTGGAACGTTAAGAGAGTTAGAGCGAAGCATGTCAGTCCACCATTAATCGAGTTATCTGCATTTATCCCTTCTTTCAATATCTCTACAACCTTGTCAATTCTCATAAACATGCTTCCCAAATACACTCTCATTTACCTATTAAATATAAAGTACCCATTAATCATACACATTCATTTTAAAGTTAAGTTATAAAAAAGGTATTTGAATATTTAAACAATAAATATACTTTTAATGGATATCCACTATCTCCAAGAAGTGCTCCATTTGGGTACTGCCCTGTCTCGAACATTGCTCTGGCTCGGCAGCCTTGAAAAATAAGGGAGTCATGTGTAGATCCTGGCCATCTTGCTACAATGTCTCTTATTCTCATTCTGGCATCTGAAATGGTCTGCACGTTAATGGAAAAGTAGCCCTTCCTATTTCTGAACGTTTCAGCTTCTGGTCCACCTTTCGGAGAAATCAGATGGTCAACACAATACTTAATTGGTACAGTACAGAAAAACATGCAGACAAAACTAAAACACATGCTTGTCTGGCACTTACCCACGGATTGAATTTTGACATGAGTGCAATCAATTGCACCTATTACGTTGGGGAATCCGGCTATTTCGTGGAACTCCCTTTTTACTACTTCCACCTCTTCCCCTATTGGTAATTTAATGTGGACAGGCCTTAAACTTGCCAAGGCACGAGAAACATTTTTTACGATTTTGCTGGTCGTAGATGGGGAAATTTTAAAAAAGTCTCCATTTGTAATGTGGAAACTTCCAGTTGCGTAGAAACGCAAAGCAACAAGCAATTGATTGCATGGTAAAACTGGGCAGTTTCTAAAAAAGAAATAAACAAAGCATGATAACATTAGATAAAAGGTTTTCAGACCTGATAAGTGCTAAATATATTCAATGACACTCGAATAAGTCAAAATTTTACCTTTCGCTTGCGTAAGTCAAGTTATCCTCTATTTGGCTCAAAACGTATAAAAAACACGTTTTAGTCATCCTAAAACGGCTATAAAAGTCTGCATCATTTAATATATGTATAAAATTTATATCGCCGTCTTGTCGCCGCCTATATAATCCAATATTATTATCAAGCATATCGGCCCATTCCACCGCATCTACTATATTCAAAATGTTCATAATTCGAATTAAAAAACCGACAAGAGCGTGAACTGATGACAGATGACAGCGATGACAGCTCGATTGCTTTCGCGTATTTCGCTCTGTTGTCAGTTTTTATAAGTAGGTCTTCCTCAAGCGTCTTTAATCCACGAGGTTAGCTTCCTTAAATTTGAGTGGTGTGGCGATCAAGAGCTTTGGGCAAAACAGATTTGGGCATTTCAGCAGGGTTGAGTCGAGTATTCGGCTCAAATTAGATTGGCCACAACGGCCGTCAGTATTGGCCGGTGAGCCGTGCACGCTTGTTGTGTTTTTGACTGAGGAAATTTATTTACGGTGTAATAGTTTTACCGTGAAATTAACTGAGATAAGTTGATTAATCAATTTTGAACATTTTATAACCTTAATTTTAATTGTGAAGTCACGAATAGTGTTTTGTATCTGTAGTCTAAACTGACGTCTTCTGCACAGTGTGACGCTCTGCCGTAGCTCTCTTGTTTTATGTGCCTCTGCGGTTTCGTAAATACCTAATAGGTCCTTGTTCTGTGATTATCTCTTCTTCAAGGTCACCATCTCTTTGCAAGTGGATCTCCTCCTGATGCCTATCCGGATCCGGTTCTTCACTGTCCTCTTCAAACAAACCCAAAATATTTACGGTGGAACGTGCGGCAATTCCATCTCGTCTCTCCTCAGACACAGTCCGTTCTCTGTCAGGCATCTTCCGCGGGTCAAGCACATGTCTTGGTATGCCATCTACTTCGATGTTGTTGACTGAAGTAAGTCCTGTCACCCTTCCATGCACGATGTGCATCTCCCATCTACTGGTTTAACCGCAAGAAGATCGCCCACTTAGAGCTCAGTCAATACTTCCTCATCTATATTCACTTGCGCAGAAGGGTGTCTCCACGAGTGTGAAGTGTGAACTATACTAGACAGCGCAATACCTCGATCATCCTGACTTTTTGCAGCCAAAGATTGTACCGAAACACTGCCTGCAGGGGATCGCTTCCACTTCTGGCTGCAGTTCTCTTTATTGTTTGATGATGTCGTTCAACTATACCGTTTCCAGCTGGTCGGTATGCCACGCAAAATCTTTGACGAACATTCCATCTCTTACACTTATCTGTAACACTGTAGGAACAAAATGCAGTACCATTGTCCATGAGAACTACTTTGGGCGGGCCTCTTTCCCGAAACACTTTTTCCAAATGTCTGATAATCGAAGCTGCATTATCTGACTCGATTTCCCGCCACACGGCAAATCTACTTGGACCGCAATCGATAAATGTGAGTAAACATTTCCTACCGAAATGAGTAACATCAACTGCCAAGCGACTCCAGGTTGTCACAACATTAAGATTACCCGCTTTATGGGATGATGGTGGAGGGTCAATTGTCCTGCATTGTACGCAGGAACGCACGCATCTATCGACGTCCTTTCTTCTCGCCTCGGGATCGACCAGCCGGGCAAGATGAAGCGTTCACTTTACTCCAAAGTGATGCTGAGCATGAAGAGTTTCTACGCTTAAAGCACATGTTTGCTCACCAGTTCCACTTTCAAGTCTCTCCCACCTATCTTCACACTCTGAGGAGTCTCTTTCACAACGTTTCCTGTCATGGCTACTCTTTGCCCGGGTCTTGCAAACCCTAGTAAGTACATCAGTTTTATTTCTACAGGACAACAAGGGTGATCGACAATGTCAGATCAAATTCTTCTACAATCTCCTTCATCAACTCCAAGCGTCAGGGCAAATCCGGTAGATCCGAAGCGATACACTGCAACGCTGTCCGAAACGTCGGCTAAAGAAGGAGTTAGCGCAGCACGGCATAACACCCCAAAAACAAACAACAAAAATGCTTTTGGCCGTGAGAATCTAAAAACTTACCACTTTATTTTAATTTATATTTCGTCGACCGGTTTGGATTGAACCCAAATATTGTGTTAAATAAATATAAAGTGGTTTAAAAAGAAGTATTGTTTCCTTTTTTGTAAAAAATATAACGTAATTCAAGAGGGAGATTATTATAACAGGAGATTATTAAAACAGAAGATTATTATAACATAATACTACATAATATATGTCATTACATTTTATGCAGTTTGGTACACGTTTAATACATTTTTAATTGAATTTTATATTTATTTTGGTTACATTGAAGATAGAATCAGAGAGAATGTTATTATACATATGTTGAACATATCGTCGCATTAATTCGTAGACTGCGTAACTCCAAATTTTTCGAAAATACGTTTTTAATGCCATCTGGTGTTAAAATTAGACCCGCATCGACTAGTAAAACTCGAAAATTTAAAAAAAAATTAACCTTTTAGTTAAACACAAATTAGGAAACTGCGTAAAATTATGGTGCCATTTTTACTCGCGAATACTTCGTAACTCCTTAATTCAGTATTGGCCGGTGAGCCGTGCACGCTTGTTGTGTTTTTGACTGAGGAAATTTATTTACGGTGTAATAGTTTTACCGTGAAATTAACTGAGATAAGTTGATTAATCAATTTTGAACATTTTATAACCTTAATTTTAATTGTGAAGTCACGAATAGTGTTTTGTATCTGTAGTCTAAACTGACGTCTTCTGCACCGTGTGACGCTCTGCCGTAGCTCTCTTGTTTTATGTGCCTCTGCGGTTTCGTAAATACCTAATAGGTCCTTGTTCTGTGATTATCTCTTCTTCAAGGTCACCATCTCTTTGCAAGTGGATCTCCTCCTGATGCCTATCCGGATCCGGTTCTTCACTGTCCTCTTCAAACAAACCCAAAATATTTACGGTGGAACGTGCGGCAATTCCATCTCGTCTCTCCTCAGACACAGTCCGTTCTCTGTCAGGCATCTTCCGCGGGTCAAGCACATGTCTTGGTATGCCATCTACTTCGATGTTGTTGACTGAAGTAAGTCCTGTCACCCTTCCATGCACGATGTGCATCTCCCATCTACTGGTTTAACCGCAAGAAGATCGCCCACTTAGAGCTCAGTCAATACTTCCTCTTCTATATTCACTTGCGCAGAAGGGTGTCTCCACGAGTGTGAAGTGTGAACTATACTAGACAGCGCAATACCTCGATCATCCTGACTTTTTGCAGCCAAAGATTGTACCGAAACACTGCCTGCAGGGGATCGCTTCCACTTCTGGCTGCAGTTCTCTTTATTGTTTGATGATGTCGTTCAACTATACCGTTTCCAGCTGGTCGGTATGCCACGCAAAATCTTTGACGAACATTCCATCTCTTACACTTATCTGTAACACTGTAGGAACAAAATGCAGTACCATTGTCCATGAGAACTACTTTGGGCGGGCCTCTTTCCCGAAACACTTTTTCCAAATGTCTGATAATCGAAGCTGCATTATCTGACTCGATTTCCCGCCACACGGCAAATCTACTTGGACCGCAATCGATAAATGTGAGTAAACATTTCCTACCGAAATGAGTAACATCAACTGCCAAGCGACTCCAGGTTGTCACAACATTAAGATTACCCGCTTCATGGGATGATGGTGGAGGGTCAATTGTCCTGCATTGTACGCAGGAACGCACGCATCTATCGACGTCCTTTCTTCTCGCCTCGGGATCGACCAGCCGGGCAAGATGAAGCGTTCACTTTACTCCAAAGTGATGCTGAGCATGAAGAGTTTCTACGCTTAAAGCACATGTTTGCTCACCAGTTCCACTTTCAAGTCTCTCCCACCTATCTTCACACTCTGAGGAGTCTCTTTCACAACGTTTCCTGTCATGGCTACTCTTTGCCCGGGTCTTGCAAACCCTAGTAAGTACATCAGTTTTATTTCTACAGGACAACAAGGGTGATCGACAATGTCAGATCAAATTCTTCTACAATCTCCTTCATCAACTCCAAGCGTCACTTAACGATCATCTCTGACACGACTACTCCCGGTCAGTGTAGATCTCACCCAGCACAAAACCGTCGCCGAATCTGTAATGATCTCCAGAGTTTGAAGATTTCACTTGAGAGTCAGATTTAATCCCTTAAGGAAGGAAAAGTACCAGCATTTACAAGACTTAAAACAGACATTAGAAAAGGATTACCACTCCTTTAACGATAACCTTCCGCATCATTAAAATCATTAAAATGCATCTTAATAGACTGCCTCGACATACACATACATTGTTGTGTTATATTTTGTAAATGTAAAATTCCTATCTCCCAACTGTTCGCAGAAAAGTATGTATCTTTTGTAAAATGCGTATCTCCATTCTCGGTTTTTACGTAAACTTCCTAACTCCGATTTGAAATGGAAAGCCTTAACTTACAAAAGTTTAATGATTGAAAATAAATTTCCAAATATATTATATGTTCGAAACATAAATAAAAAGAATAAGCCATCTTTCATTTTTTTTCACTACGAGGTTTTTTGTGCCTCCTGTAAAATTTTACATTTGGGAGTTACGCATTCTACGAATTAATGCGACGATATTCTTCTAAGACAAGAATTTTTATTTGAAATGGTTTTACAGTGTTTTTCTTTAAATAGATTACATGAGCGTGTGTGCCGTGTAGGTACTTTTCAATTCTGTTTGATAAACTCCACATATTATGTTTCTGCTTATCATTCCTAGGTATTATTTATAAATTACCTGTTTTTATTACTTTTATTGTATTTTCTTGTAAGGTTATTTATAGTTTTTGTAATAATATTTGCAATATAAATATATGTAAAAATATATAGTTGTCTTTTCCTAAGCACAAGCATCTGATTTATCAGAAAAGTGATTGAAATATTATGTTGTAAATATTGTAACACTAAAGATGTTAAGAAATATAAATAAAAATATTTTTATTTTTAATATAATGATAAAAATAAGTTTAGCTCATTAATTAAAATATTACAATTTGAGGTTGAACTAATTAACCCATTTACGCCTGCCGTGCCCAAACGAGGACGCCTTCAAATCTACCCACCATTTTGTTATTAATGTGGTAAGTTTTGCTAACAGTGCATTATTGTCGAGTTAATTGATGTGTCTTACATTTTATATCAAACATTTTGGATAACACCATTTATAAAAAGTATTTTAGTGTCATAAATAAAGTGAATCTCAGAGTCGCGGTGATTACCAAATGTAAGTATTTTTTTATATGTTTACGTTCGTAAATTTTTAATTTTTCTACATAATCTTATTGAACACTTTGTTTACTTTGGAATAAAAATTTGATAAGTTAAAATATATAATTTACTGAACTGTGAACTACTTTTTTTGTTGGTGTCCCCAAATAGGGACAGTGGGCACATAAAGAGTAAAATATTCTTTTTTTACAGAGTTTTGACTGCACATAAATATGTCAAAACGGCAATTTGAAGTAAACGATAACTATCATGGACTCCAGAAGATGATGCCTATTGATGCTATTATGGCAGAAGAGGACTCAGATGATTTGATATCGTTGCTCTTCCCCCAGAAACAAGTATCCTCACTGACGAAGAAGAAGGCGATGAAGACAATATTATTACCAATGACATGCCAAGAGATATTCCTGGAAATATCGAAGTTTTTGTAAACAGAAACGAAGAAGATTGGGACAGTTCTGATGAAGAGCCTTTGTCGAATTCCGCTAGAAGGCAACGATGCAATGTTGGGCCCCGTTGGCGTAAATGCGAGCCTAGCTACGATCACATGCCTTTTGATGAGAATAATGTACAACAACGATGCAAAAACCTAATTACTGATCTCAAAGGTAAAAATCCTGTTTCAATTTTCGAGAAGATTTTTGATCAGGAAGTAATCGATATGATTCTTCAATATTCTGATTTGTATGCATCACAAAACAATAAACATGATATCAATATTACCGTTGGTGAGTTGAAAACATTTTTGGGCATTCTATCTCTATCTGGTTATCACACTTTGCCTCGCGAACGTCTATTTTGGTCTTTAGACGAGGACTGTAATGTACCTGTTGTTTCTAAGGCAATGACGAGAAACAGATTTTTAGATATCAAAAAGTACCAACATTTTTGTGATAATACTGTAGCTGCTGAAACATCAGATAAAATGTTCAAGATGCGAACCCTTGCTGAGGTTCTCATGAAGAAATTTATGCAATGGGGAGTGTTTCACACAAATCTGTCAATAGATGAATCCATGGTGAAATATTTTGGACGTCATCCGTCGAAACAATTTATTCGAGGTAAGCCTGTACGCTTCGGTTATAAAACTTGGATGCTCGCTAGTGCTGATGGCTACTGCTACAATTTTGATATTTATTGCGGCAAGTCGCAAATACCCACCAATGAGCCGTTGAGTACACGAGTTGTGAAAAACCTGTTGAACAAGCTAAACACAGATCCTAGAGACCATGTTGTGTTCTTCGATATTTTTTTCACTAGCTATGCATTGCTGCGGGATTTATGGGAATCTGGCTACAGGAACTGTACGTGAGGGTAGGACCTGCAAATTTCCTCTCACACCCATCAAGGAGATGAAAAAAAAAAGTCATGCTGACTTTGACGACCGGTTCAACACGGTCAATAAAATATTGTTTGTTCGCTGGCTGGATAACAGCGTTTGTACAATGGGAACAAACTACGATAATTTTCTTCCGAGCTCAATCGAAAAGAAGAAAATCGATGAAAATATTCCTCAAGTATTTATGAATTACAACAGAGGCATGGACGGTGTCGATCAAGCCGATCAGTCGATTTCAACGTATCGAACTTCAATACGAGGCAAGAAGTGGTGGTGGGTGTTATTTACATACATGTTCGATCTACACATACTTAGTAACGACGTGAAGATGGACCAGCTACAATTTCACCCATCAGCCTCTGTAGTGCTCAATTAACAGTTTGATGGTTTTGGCCACTTTCCGGAGAAGTTGAAAAAACAGTTGCGATGCACTATTTGCCATAGTAAGGCACGTGAGGAGTGCAAAAAATGCAAAAAAACTTTGTGTATTGAAAAACCATCCTTCGAGAAATACCATACTGAATGTGCCCAGTGTCCCCATTTGAGCACGGCACTTTTTTTTCTAGTAAATAAAAAAAAATTAAATATATTTTTTTTATTTTTGTTAAAAAACTCTATTTCCTACTACATAAAATGAATTTATTCTTTTTTCTACGATTACTTTAGTCTTGGGCGTAAATGGGTTAAGTTAAATATAAAAACAAATATTATTATATTGAATACGTAACAACGGAAGTGCTGCGTCGGTGGTATTGTATCCTCGTGACTGATCACGAGGAGATATTATTTTGTATACATAACGACGGCCGTGCTGCGTCCACGCATTACGTCGATAGTATTGCGTCCCCATGGCCGTTAGCGAATTTGTACATTTTTATGTATTGTTTGAACCCTTGGTGAAGCAAAACGCTAGATTTGGCAACATTTAGTTCATTTACAACGATGCCACGTAGCACTCAGAACTAAACTAAATCACCCTGCGCGGGTGGACATTTTTGTAAGATGGATTACAGTAGACGGTAAATTGACGTCCCGACCTAAAAAGGTCCGACCGCCCTCTGCAATGGAGCGAACTGGCGCGTTATGAAATGATACATTTTTACTAAGGATATCGTTGTAAAAAAATTGTCACACGACTGCGCCCAGTAGGTACGTTTGTATACAAGATGCAACAAGATATTCATTCAAACTTCTCACTATCAATAGACATTTTGTTGTCAGGTCTGGTGTGTTTCTGGATGCCAAAAAAATAAAACATATATGTATATATATTTTTTTATATACCGCACAAGAGTCTCAACCGCTCCCGTCTGGAACAGCGAGACTGTGGCATCCCCAATCTGAGTACAAGGGTGAAGGTATTGGCGAGGGGAAGAAGATGGGGAAAAGAAATGTAGAAAAGTACCTGGATATTTATATCTGGTCACCAAACACGGCAAAAGCTTAGAAATAACGTTTCCATTCGGAATGGTTGTCTCAAACCAGGGCGATACTGGGAGTATATTTCACTCTGGAACGTGTTGCAAACAGACTTTATATTATGTTTAATGTATTGATTGTGAAATAACAGACAAATAAAAATTTATTTGGGCACACCGGGTTTGAATGGATTCGGATTGCGAGTCGAGTCTTACCTCTCAACCACAGATGCTGTAATTAATTAATTAATTCACTATGAACGTGAAAACTTCAAAAGAAGAGTACGAAATATTTTGTGTTGTTTATTTATTTGTTAATTTATTTATTACACCTAATAAACTTTTACATTCTAGTTTAATAGTTGAGTATCGCAGTTATTATAAATTCTTCAAAATTAAAACAACAGAGAAAACTAAGATACATTGGTAAAAATGATAAGAAGTCTCACATAAGTAGATATTCAAAATAAACAAAAGATTGCAAAAATTATAGATCTCTATTTGTCTCGATATATAAAAGAATTAAAATAAACAATATTTATATTGATCATTATTAAGGTGAAATATATCTCCCATATCAGAATAAGTCATGCAATCCTAAGGGTTTTTATAATATAAGGGGCATAACAACGGCCTAAATGAACCTTTTGAAACTCTCAAAACAAATCCAAGAGTTTTAAGGGCCTTATATACGGAAGACGTAAAAATGAAATCGACCTTCAAAGCACCATGAAACAAACAAATAATATACACTCGGACGCCAGAATAAAATATTCAGTATGGACGTGAAAACTTTATTAGAATAGTCAGCAATATACGGAAGACGTAACAATTAAATTAGAGTGAAAGGACGTGAAACCTTTACTAAAAGGAACCTTTAATATACAAAAAATATACACCCGGACGTAAGTATGTACGTGACGCTAGAAATGTATGAAAGTGTAATAAACATCAAAACCTTCATTATTATGAATATTAAAATAATATGATATTAGCGATTATTGTGAGTAAAACATAGTGCAATATTCACAAAAAGAACTAGAAGTGCTGGACGCCCAAAGACGGATTTACGCACGGACGCAAATAAATGTTGTGGGACCTATATATATATATATATATATTGTTACTCTAAGTGTACAATGCGTTTTGGCGTCTCCCGCGCTTTACCAATAGTGTGTAAATACAAAAGACGCGTATAAGCGTCTCCCGCAAACTATGTGTTAAGAACTTGATAACCTAATAGAGATAATTTGTGCCTGTTTTCCCGTCTCCTCAATGTAAATGGTTGTCCTTAAACATATTTAGAAGTAAACAGACTGCGGAGTACGGAGACTTTACCGTAATTTTTTATTCCAGGCTACCAGTTACTAACCTACTGTAGGTGTTGTGAAATACAATGAAACCCATATTAGCATTATATCGTAGAATAAAAAGAAACAGAATTCAGAGCATTAAAGTAGATTTTTTCCATATTCCATTTGGAACTTTCAATGCGCATGCCCACTTTTTGAAAGCAGGACATTTTGGAATACTGACGATTTACTTTGGGGCAGTACCAGAAAACAGAACGATTAAAAATTACTTCTGTGCAGCATATACAGGCAGGGCATTTTAGTGTACTGACAATTTCCTCTGTGGCAGTACCGGAAAATGGAACGGTTAAACATTACTCCTGTGCATCATATACCCGATCCACTCCTGACATACACACAGATTTCCAAATATACCTAACTAATGGTTACAACTGAGCATGTTGTGTGATAACAAGAATGAAACAAGGTGGATAGAAATAAAAAGTTTTATTATAATTTTATTTCAAATATATCACAAAATAATTATATTCACATATGCATTATTAATAATACAAGACAAAAATATTATTCGCAGAAGGATTTTAAATAAAAACAATTTAAAAATTTAATTTTATACCACCGAATACCACTTTGTGACTTTCCATTATAATTAAATGAACAATATTACTTTGTTTAAACCACTTTAGTTTTTTATTACCGCTAACCGGTTTCTGAACAACCTACTTTAAGGCGTCTTAACCAGCGGACGAGAATTCAAATTTCGTTAAAAGATGGTCTCGCGATCGTACGATTTTATAGAATAAGACAGAAATACCGAAATCATTCCACTGCGACCGTACATCCGCGCGGCTGACGAAAACTACAGCATGGTTCCGATGAAATAACAATTATTGTTGTTGAATTCTCGGTTGTAGCTTTCTTCCTAATAATAGTTACATACATATTTGTAAATTATATGTCGGAGTGCGTAAACATAAATAAATACAAATGCAGTGCGTTGACATGGTAGATATAAAAAAATTTCAAATATTTTTTAATTTGATTTTTTAAAATTTATTTTACACTTTTTTGTTATGTTATTGTTATTTTATTGTGAAAATATTTTGTTTTACATATTTATTCGTTTGTCCGAAAGGTATTACCGGTAAGTTTTGTTTCTAATACTTATCTTAAGTTTTACTTGATTTGATACGTATGACATTGAAAAGAGGGTTTATTCCTTACAACTGAAGTAGTATGTATATATATTAAAACTAGGTTTTATTTACAACTATTTTCTACGGTACCTACCTACATATGTAGTTATGCGATTGCATAATATTGTATCGCTTTCATGTATTTGTTTTCATGGTTAACGGAGCGACCTGACTCGTCTAATTTTCGAAATGTTATTAAATTCACGAGGTAAATTTCGATTGAAAAATCATAGGTTAGTATGTCAAAAATAACCTCGTCTTTTTCCCCAAAACAAGAAGCTCAATTCACAATATGACATTATGAAACTGACAAAAAGTAACACAAAAAATATTAAATATGTTGAATTATACCAATATAATAGTGAATTGGACAGTAAAATAGAAATTATGAACAATAAAATGATTTGAATCGCACATTACGAATCAAAATTCATTTGGATCGTGGCACTTTTTGACCACCAATCACAAACAGTTTCACGTACTTTGGCATAAGTTTTAACATTTACACATGAAACATCGATGACAGACATAAACTCCTGATAGTCCATAATTGATTCTTTTCCTTGCAAATTAAACAACACAAAATTATCGCCAAATGTTATAAAAAATAAGTGCTTATTCTGACTGATTTTTTCGAACAATCCTGTAGCATATAAGTACGTACAATGTACACGGATAATTAAATATCACCAACCTTTGTTTTTTTTGAAAATATATCTCCCACGTACGTTTTTGATGTCGTAATTTGTGTTTTCTAATAAAACTTTTGTCCCAAGGGTATTTTCCTCCCCATTTTTAAGCGAGGAATTTCTTTAAAATGTTATTAACTAGACCGGCGTGGACTACACGTCCGCTCGCCGCCCGGTCACAGCGGAGAATGACAAAATTTTGTCTTGTGCCGAATTGGTAAAAATGCACAAACACGTCATAAATTATTTCTAATGTTCCAATAATGTCTTGGTAAATTATTTTTGTAAAAAAATCTGATCTATACCAATTTGTAAGACCATAAATAAATAGTCAAATTGAGGGATTTTCGTCACAAAATGCGTGTTCGGATTTATTTATTAGTAATTTTATTTGAAATAAAAACAAAATTCTCATACATACTTATGATAGATAATTTATTGATTGTTTATACTGTCTTATTATATGATTTGAAATATTTGTTGTATAATACAAATTCACCTTTGAAAATGCAACAAATCTGCACAACGTCCAACGGTAACACTTTATTATGATAAGAAAATAATATTATTTTTCAAAATTTAACATCTTGCTTTACTAGATAAAGTAACGATCTTTCAAAATCAATTTGTGTTTTTTTCTAGAAAAGTGTCCATACGTCTAAAACTGGTCTCAAAAATGCCAAATTTCTGGTCAAGTCTACCTATTTCGCCTTAATACCTAATATTATACTTTAACCCAAAATTTTGTAGTATTATTCATGTTAGTTAGTATACATTTTGCCCCGAGGAAGGAACGGTTATTCTGAAACCGGTCGGCAATAATTTAAATCTAGTGATTTAAACAAATTAATATTGTTTCATGAAATGAATTGAATTTTATAATGTTTAATAGTTTAAACAATATGTATCTTCGAGAACATCGAGCAAAAAGCATCGGGCCAGATGAAACCTTCTTGCGGGTTGTAGTTTGAAGACCATTGGCCTAAGCAATACAAGTACATATAGCAGTCAAATGGACTAAAATGCCAATAATTTTCACAAAAGCTTGACAAAGACATAAATAGATTCAATATTATATATTTATATTATTACATGCCAAAATGGGCTTTTACAAATGGCTGATAATTTGTATGTACATATTATCACACATTTATTATGTAATAATTCAGGGCAACAGTAATAAAAAGTAAAAAAAATCATTTAAAATTATATCGAACTCATGCAAAGTAAAAGTATTATGCTAACATTAATTTTAATTATTTAGAACTCATGCAGAATAAAAGTATTATGCTAAAATTAATTGTAATTATGTAGAACTCATGCAGAATAAAAGTATTATGAACATCAATTGTAATTATATAGAACTCATGCAGAATAAAAGTATTATGCTAACATTAATTGTAATTATGTAGAACTCAAGCAGAATAAAAGTATTATGCTAACATTAATTGTAATTATGTAGAACTCAAGCAGAATAAAAGTATTATGAACATCAATTGTAATTATATAGAACTCATGCAGAATAAAAGTATTATGCTAACATTAATTGTAATTATGTAGAACTCAAGCAGAATAAAAGTATTATGCTAACTGTACTGGACACCTACGCCAGTAACATCGACTGTAAATGCCGGTTTCCTCTCGGGGGTACCTTATGTAAGGATTTTCAAAGAAACACAACTTGCGAATGTCGTCGGACAACTGACTGGCTGTGCCAGTTGTTTGCATATTTATTAAGTTCAAATTCAACACGTGTTAATGTACAGCAATTATATTACTTATCTCTAAACAGGATGCATGAGAGCATTAAGGAACCAAGAAAAATAACCAAATTTTAATTACTATGGTTAAATCCCATTTGAAACATGATACGTGTCCGGTGATAAGCTTCAAAGGGGATTGGGCTTCGTTAATTGCATGATAACAGTAAATATTCATTTCCTTAATTATTTTAATGATTATGTCCATCCGCCTGCTGTCCGGTACACCACCAACGTGAAAAAGTATTTTTCGCCTAATAGTTTCCTCGGACAGTAAGGTATCTTCTTAAGGTGTGAAGAACAATGGTTTTCACAGCAGGTGTGTTGGTATTTTCCAAGTGTAGATATTCGTTGAAGTTTCTGTCGTTGAGAGGTACTGCTATGTTGTCTTCAATTTCAATTAAAAATCCGTATCTTTTGACGGCATGAAGTGATCGTTAAAGTAATCAGCTTTCATATTTCAGCAGAATGAATGAACGAATCGCCTGTTAAGTAACGGGCGGCCTTCGGTTATGTGATCCACATGTCAAGTGTTTACATGTGAGGTATTTGTTTATAATAAACAATTCTTTCGTTTGTAGTTCAAGTTCGTGAATCAGTGTTATTGTTATTACTGTCTCTCATGTGACTCTTCTTTAATTGAGTTTATCTGAACCTTATCTGTTTCCTTATAATTTATTTTAATCTTTATTTCAATCTTTATTTCAATTACGCCTTGTGTAGTTTTATTACTCGACTCGGAGGATGAAGCTAGTAGCTTGTACAACAACAACCTTTTTCTTGAATGATTTCCACTCTCGTGCCATTTGGATTAGTTCAGCGGTAGATTTGGAGGGGAAGTACAGGAAAACACAAGGACTACAAGTATTTGCAGTAGCGTCGGAAAATTCACTTTTTCTATCTGGCGTGCCATTGAACTTCGATTTCGTCATATCATATGTGCACGGTTCTTCCATGTGATTCTCCCCCGGCAGAAATAACCTTTTCTGGTATTCTGTTTTCATTTCCACATGGAGAAATATTTCTTTCATGTTCGCAGCAACGGTGATTCTTTGTCCCGTATCTGGGAACCGAGTTGATTCTCTCCATTGGAGCGCCGTGATGGGCGCAACATTAATTTGCTGATAAGTATCACTCGGCAGATTTATAAATTTCACATTTTTCAAAGATTTCACAATTTTCACAGATTTCACAATTATTACAAATCTTGAATCGTCCTCGTGAATGGTGTTTCCGGGGCTCCATACGCCTCCGGATGATAATGCGGCATCATTAATTTCACTTTCCATCAGCGCCATATTATGTTCCTGGTTGTCGACCCCTTTCCTTGCGAGTCGTTTCTTTTCGCTAACATTATTTAGCGACAATGTTTCATAATATTCTTCATTTTTATGAAGCTGTTGCACAAAGGTTAACGGTAGCTGTGGCTTTTCTATCACAGCCGTTGAATCCTCTGACGGATGCTGAGGCGAGAACGGTGTCTCCAGTATATCATCAGGCAGTAATGTGAGGGTGGTATTCCCACCACCAGTTGCACTCTGTGCATTTTCATTTTCTTCATTTTTATGAAGCATCTGCTCAGAGGCCGACGATAACTGTGGAACTTTCATCACATCCATGGATGCCTCTGGCGTAATCTGCTGAGGCGAGAATGATGTCTGCTGTTTTTCCTCAGATGGTACTAAGTGGGGGAGCAACGGGACGCTACAAAGGTAAGCTGCCATTACTGCACCCATTTTCTGTGCAGCCTCGTCTTGTTCACTATGGAAGCGCCGTGTAGACTCTTCTTGTAGACGCCGGAAGCGCCGTATGCACTCCTCTTGCTCACCTTGATTAAGCCGGAAGCGCCGAGTAGATTCTTCTAGTAGGCGGTGGAAACTTCGTGCAGCCTCCTCTTGTCCACGATTGAACGACAGCTCTTGTCTCCGAAGCTCTGCCCCCAACGGTCTAGCGATTTCCTCTATAAATTGTGAGTTATCGCTGTCTTGATTTGACGTCACTAATCCTCCCCCGGATGTAGGTTCTTCGTCACCTTTCCAGGAGCGCAGTGATGGTGTACACTCTTTTTCTCGACTCTGTAAGTACCGAGTCTTTTCCTGTTGACCTTGTAAGCGCCAATCCTCTTCTAATTGGCGTTGTAAGCGCCAATTCTCCTCCTGTAGTGCTCTAACTGTTTCCCAAGTAGAGCGTGAGTTGCCGCTGTCTTTGGGTGCCGGCACTAATCCTCTCCTGGAAGCAGGTGCTTCGGCGCCTTTCCAGGAGCGCAGTGACGGTGTCATGTTTCTTGATATCTGAGGAAAATCCGGCTCGAAGGACCATAAATGTACTGGACATCTACGCCAGTGACATCGACTGTAAATGCCGGTTTCCTCTCGGGGGTACCTTAGGTAAGGATTTTCAAAGAAACACAACTTGCGAATGTCGTCGGACAACTGACTGGCTGTGCCAGTTGTTTGCATATTTATTAAGTTCAAATTCAACACGTGTTAATGTACAGCAATTATATTACTTATCTCTAAACAGGATGCATGAGAGCATTAAGGAACCAAGAAAAATAACCAAATTTTAATTACTATGGTTAAATCCCATTTGAAACATGATACGTGTCCGGTGATAAGCTTCAAAGGGGATTGGGCTTCGTTAATTGCATGATAACAGTAAATATTCATTTCCTTAATTATTTTAATGATTATGTCCATCCGCCTGCTGTCCGGTACACTAACATTAATTGTAATTATGTAGAACTCAAGCAGAATAAAAGTATTATGAACATCAATTGTAATTATATAGAACTCATGCAGAATAAAAGTATTATGCTAACATTAATTTTAATTATGACTGTATAGTCTACTTGTAACTTTATTCCATGCAGTTGAACAAATCTACAATATATATAGTACATATTATAAGAAAAATAATTTTAACAAATTATAATGGAGTTAATACCGATAATATTACATTAAAAACTCGTGGTATCATATGACACCAAACAAAAGTATAATTATTTAATTATTACATGTAATACACATCCCGATGTATTATAAAGAAATAATATCTACTTTTAAAAATACCTACTGAAATATTAGGTAATATAAGCTGCCAATAATGGACAATTCAAAGAAATAATGTGTATGTATATATTTCTCAAACCATTTATCACAATACTGAAAAAAAAATCAACTATAATATTACAAAAACAATTTTTTATGTTGTAAGAATTTTTCTGGCACCCAGTCTGTACAGATGCTGAGATACTCTACAAGCGCTATAATTGCATACAAACATAATGGCAAATCTATTGAAAGACTGATTCAGCACTCGCTGTACGTAAATATTACCTATTTCATATTCAGTAAAGAAATAATAGTTGGATAAGACAGACATTGTGTAAAGAGGAGTCGACAAAAAGGCATTGAAGCGATCATTCATAGATTTTGTCTTCAGTACAGATATCCTCAATCTGTTGAAAAGATCGCATTGTGATATTGATATAGATAAACTTTCCATAATGATCCCCAAATAGTTCAGGCTTACCCAAACCAAAATATGCATTTCAACTCCATGCCAGAAAAACACAAATACAAAACAAATCATATTGACAAAGACTCTCATGAATGTAAATCCATTCCGGCCTCGTGTTTTAGTTCCTTTCATCGCTGGTGTGTAAATGTATCTGGAATGTTATGTTATTGTACATATGTATTTGGAAAATATTAATTGCTAGGGAATAGAAAAAGGAAACAATACAATATCCATAATTGGTTTTATTTTAGCTATACAATATTATGTACAAACTGATTAAATGTAAACTGTCGATTTTCCGGAAATAAATAAATAAGCATCAGTACATCATACAGTAAAAGCTCTTCTGTAATATATTTTAAGAATGACGGCATTGCATGAAGGCAGTATGCCCACAATGCACATAGGCACTAATTTCTCATTATCAATAAAATAATATTATTGTTAGATAACCTGATTAACTGTGTAGCCTTAGTGCGGTTGGATGTATGATAATGAATTCAGCAAAACCACACTTTGGAAGCGGAAAAGGACAAAAAATCTTAACTCACCGCTTCAAAAATTTGTGCAACCCAGAATCAAAATATTTCCACATTTGAGAAAACAAGTGAATCCTCAATACACAACGTGGCGGAGTCTCGGGCTCCAAGTGGTCCAACATCGCAAAAGTACCCGACATCCCATAGGCCACAACATACTTCAAATAGAAGTATAGCCCCATCCAATATCCGCCACCGCACAGACTCCAATCTGGCATCCTCACTATCGTCTGAAGTAGAATAACACTTGTGAACAATGAAATCAAAATAAATTAAGTATATGCACGTATTGTACAAAACTTAACATTTCTTACCTCATATTGCAGCGCATTGAAATATACAAAATGTAAACAGAACTCGATGAACAAGGCGTATCCCATATATCTTGCGAAGTTAGATATAAAGCTCAATAATCTCCGCTTTAACGATGTTTTGTATGGAATATTGAGAGATTTATTGAAATCACTGTAAAGAAGAAATGGGCCAAACAGAAGTAACGGTAAGTAGAATGTATAAGCCAGGATATTTAATACTTGGGGGCCATTAATTTTGGTGCTGGATTTTTCTTTTCTTTTGGTGTTGATTGTGTCTAGGGAAAAACTTAAACACTTGAGAAAACTACACAAACCAGAGACCATCATAATATAATTATATTCGTAGGTGTTTGAAATATGAAAATAATATTTTTTCCAAATATTTACCATAATTAAAATTAAAAAACTAAAAACCCAAATTGATTTTGATTTCCCGCCTAATCGTATTATAAGTAAATAAGCCAAAGGCTGAAGCGCTAAAAAAAAGAGAGATACGTATCCAAATTTGCATAAAATAAATGAAAATGACACAAAAATATACCACACCGGTTGCCAACATTTTTGTCTGAATAATTCCGCTCCCCAGAAGTTAAAAAGAATCCAGGGAAAGACACTAAAGCTAAAAGATTTCAAACATTCCCATTCAATGTCTGACCCGTCCCTTAATTCACCAAACAGGGGCCACCCATTTTTCAAATGTCCTGTGGAGTTGGAGACAGCTATATCGACTCCTTGAAAAAAAAGTTAAATTGTAAATAAATATGTTATATTTGTGAATCATGCCACCTAGAAGTCTCTACTCCAATATGAAAATCCTTTTCAATTCTCCTTGTATGCCAGGATAGAATACCAAATAAGATGTGTACAGGTGCTTATAATAAAATATGGACGCCAAAAAAGTTTGACAAAATATTAAGTAGGTACCTAGGTATTATTTACTGTGTATATTTTTTGAGTGATTTATAAGTAGCGTTGTAATTCAATTCATGAATTAAAGGGCCTAGTAAAAATGAAAATATTCAATTGAGTTCACCTCTTGTAAATAAAAACATGTTGTAAATACTGTAGAGAACTGTTGATAACCAGATTATCAGGTGCACTTTAAACTCCATCTCATGCTTTTTTATAATTATTATAAGCAGGTTACTTCGTAAAGTTTAGAAACGTAATGAAAACTGCTGTCAATGGCTGTCAACCTGCTGTCAACTGTCAAAGAAATTTCAAATTGCAAAGATTCAAAATAATACCGCTCCACACGGTCAACCATAGATACACCACAAGGTTCATAGAAAATATAATATATTGGTCGCTACCTAGTACCTAGGCTAGCATTACACTTGTAAGTTTTTTCGTAAATTTACGACTTCTAGCCAATGGGCATCTTGCATTTTGAAAATCCAATGCGCCCATTGGCTAGAAGTCGTAAATTTACGAAAAAACTTACAAGTGTAATGCTAGCCTTAGTAAAACATAAATAAAAAAGTTACCGCCACACCAAGGTTCGTAGGAAACGGTTCCATGATAACTCAACACAGTGATTATTCAACACACATTTAAAAAGTGATATAAAGTCATTAAAAAGGATGAAAAAATTATTATTTTTAACCTAACCTAACCTACTTAACCCAGATAAAAAAGTTTTTGTTTTATCACTTTCCATGACTTTATATAACTTTTTAAAAATGTGATGAATTATCATTTTGATGATTTATCCGGTCAACGTAGGAAACATATTTAACAAGATTAGCTCATCGAGGGGGTAGAGCGGTAATTGGTTAGAAAATCGTGACGTAGATCACTATCATGACAGAGAAAGTGTTGAATTATATTTATACGAAGAGTCGCACATGGTGATAGATATTTTCAGTATCGCCTCGGTGAAAGTCGTGAAAGACCATCATTCGTAATCGAAGCGTTGCTTGAAATTGTTTCGTGACCATATGTGAATAGCCAGGTACTTCCCCACCTTCCTCTTCCCTATTTCATCCCCCTCCCTATAATGAAATATCCCAAACTTTTTTTATCACGGCTAAATAAAATAATTCAAATTATTTATAATACAACATAATTATACCGTAATAACCCAAATTTCAGCATGGAATTCTAACCATTGAGGTATATAGATAGAGCCAACCTTAGCGTTAGAAGTATGGGCCATTTATATCGGTCCATTGTCAGTTGTGAGATACCACAGGCATCAGTCGGTCAGTGAGTGGTTTATTTATGGTCTCGCCGGGTACAGGTCTCCTGCGATTACTTCAAAATGCTAACAAGCAGGCTGAGATATTGTACAAGTCATTCTGGAAAAGATAGGGAAAGCAATGGTTTAACCTTTCATTGGTAAACAGAATTTTATCAGAATTGGCTTTTTTATGTTAAAAAATTCAAGGAGCGCTTGAAGTTGGCGTGCTGGTAACTCAAATGTTTCAGGCTGCTGCGGTGGAACACACAGGAAGCCCCATTTCTCTGGGCATATGTCAAGGAATCTTGGTGTGAATCTATGTCTATGTCTACGAATCCTGGTGTGGTCAGGCAGAACAGGTGCTCGCCTGAGGAGGCTATTGTCCTCCAAGCCCGATTAAGGGCCAAACAACGTGCATATCGCTCGGGTGTTTTTTTCAGCAAAATGAGTTGCCTGGCATCGTTGGGTTAAAGAAGTGGGTAACGCCAACCCATTGAAAATCCACAGCGTCATTGGAAAAACGGGAAAAGGATCTGATATGAGTTATTTGTCGAGCGTGGTGCTCGGGAACGTTGAAAGTGTCAATGTAACCTCTACTCTTGTGGAGTCTTGAAACTCCAACTATGTCATACTTGCATACTGCTTGCTAACCTCATATACAGGGACATTGAAGGGTCTATAGTCGTTAAAAAATGTAGCTTCGGTAAATAAAAAAAATAGTTTCTTGACGTGTGTGGTGAAGGAGGAAACCAAATAATGTTTCCTTATAACGCCGTTGGGAAAGTGGTGAGGTCCCCTCTTCTGAGATTCTGAGCGAAGTCTTTTTAAGAATATGAGGTTGTGTAAATGGGTCTTGCATAGACCCATGTTGTAGGAGGGTGGAAAACGAAAGTCTTTCCACAGCCAAACTTTTGAACTCAAGAACGAGTCGTGGAAATGACCGCTCTCCTGAGATAAATAAACAAAAGTCAACCAAAGGTACAACCAAACCTATAATTCAACTAAAGTCGAAAGTTTTTTTGTAGATAAATGTCATAAAAAATACTTTACTTTCTATTTTCCACAAAAATGCATAATGTAAATTCACTAAATTGATTTGTTTCTGCAAAGAACAGTTGATGTGTGTCCTACTTTACATTATGTCGAAAGGATGTCTAGTTATTTTTTAAACTCTACGCCTTTTAACATTTTTCCTATAATTTATGGTAAAAATTCCCGCCTATATCTGAAGTTCGAACAAGTGTCATAAGAAGTGAGTGGTTCATTATGGGTTCATTCATATTTATGTCC
This sequence comes from Hesperophylax consimilis, assembly GCF_061612785.1. NCBI lineage: Eukaryota > Metazoa > Arthropoda > Insecta > Trichoptera > Limnephilidae > Hesperophylax > Hesperophylax consimilis. The sequence goes on along the minus strand of NC_142838.1, from coordinate 705,300 downwards.
AGTGCAGTCCAGTGGAGAGTGGTTTATTTATGTGGTCCAGTGTCATAACAAAGCACAATGTTGTCATGAAGTTGTTTTTTTTTTGATTTGTTGAGGTTCAAGACACAATAAATAACTTGTTTTTAGCAGTTTAGTTGAATTATTAGTGACCATGAGTGTCTCCAATAGAGGGAGAGGCTCAGGGCGCGGAAGAGGCTGGAGTAACTACTATGGCAGGGGCAGAGGTAACCGCGGAGCCAGTAAAGGTCAGAGTGGTCAGAGCGCTGCTGGTTCTAGCCATGGTGCAAATACGTCCAAGTGTTCATCTCAGGCTTCGAGTAGGCAGAGAGTCATCTCTGTGATGCTGGACCGTAATGTCGGCCCATATGTGGGATGGAATCTCTACTTTCCCCAAGAAGGTATAAAAATAATAATAAACTTACATTTCTTATGTTACATACGTACATTTGTAGGTGTTATTCGTCGAGATTGGTTTTAAAATAAAAACCGAGTGTGTAAAAATGTTTTTATTTTACTGTTCGTTTTCTTTAAGAGTTCCAGGATCAATCGGAAACGACTCTCCGAGTGAGAGCGACTGAAGCCTACATAATTAAAAATAAATCTACTTTTAATCTGGAAAAAATAGACGAAAATAAAAGTATTCCCGTTGATTTGAATCATGTTTTGAGTGATGATGAGTTCAAATCAGCTTGGCCGGGCTTCAGCGAGGAGCTATGTGACAAACCTCTCTACACCCTGAACTGCATGGGGCTGGCGGCACACAAGGTCTAATCATATTATTATTGTCCATCGAATTGGTCCTATTCAATTAAATTTTGTATAACTTGTGCCATTTCATTCTAGGTTTTCGAATTGGAAGAAAAAATACAAATAAGGCCAAACAATCATCAGCCCGTGCTGCCTTTGACAAGTTTGAAGGTGAATTACTTTGGTTTGTAGAATGTTTTATTTTCATTACACTGATTAGGATTGTCCTGGAACACAGAGGAGTGATTGAATAAGAGTGTAATGTGTTTGTTTCAGGGAAGCTGGTGACCATCCGAGGTACGGTGATCCGTGTGGGCAGCCCCAGGCTCCTCTGCACCTCCATGGCTTTTGAGTGCATGTCTTGTCACGGCACCCAGGCACTGGCGCAGCCGCAGGGAGTCTATGAAAGTAAATATTCTTCTTTTACTCTGCTAATGCCTATATAAACCTAATGCCTATGTTCTGTAAAATACCCATCTGACAAACATTTTCTACATAATAAAATATTCATGTTTATTTTTACTACTATCAAAAAAGTTACTACATCTTGCTCTGTAATTTTTTTAATTTTTTTTATTTTTTTATTATGTGCATCTATATAAAAAGGTTTACATATATATTTTTTTTACTTTGCCTGTCTCACTAGGAAATTCTGTGCCGAGACAGACTAGTTAACAAATATTTTATAATATGTATTAAAATAAAGTACATTTTTCAATAAAGCAAAAATATTTGACAAAAATGTTCAGGTTGGTAGGTAGTGGTAACAATAATGAGATAGAGGATTATATTTGGGTGAGGTGACTAATTATTGCACAACCTTTTTCGATGATCCATTGTTTGATCAGGATTTTGTATTTGTTAATATTATTCAATTTTCTTGTTTTTTCAGGTAGGTTATTGTATATTTTAGACGCAATGTATTTGAAATTTATTTGAACAAATGTTGTGTTTGTTTTAGGTGTTTGTATAAGTTCTTTGGTTTTATGCCTCGTGTTTACAATATTTTGGGTATTTTCATAAAATGGATGTGTTTTATTTTTAAACAGATGAGTTAAGATAGTTTTTGGGTAAATTTGTCGAATATCTAATACATGGAATTTGTAGAATATATCTGCAGTACTTGTTTCTAAGGGAACTTTAAGAATAACTTTCATAATTAATTTTTGTGCGATAATGAATCTATAGCTGATAGTGTTGCACCTCCCCATGCGATTATTCCATACTCAATGATAGATTGACAAAGAGAGTAATAAACAATTTTCATAGATTTGGAGTCTAGTATGTTTCTAATGTTTTTGAAGAAATAAATATGTTTTCTAAGTTTATTTGTGATAAGTAGGCAATGTGTATTCCACTTAAGATATTGATCAAATGTAAGACCAAGGTATTTGATATGGTCCGTTCGATCTAGGCAAGGACATTGACAGAATGTATCGTGAGTTCAAGAACATTCATGTACTTTTATTTCAACATGTTGATTAGGTTGGCCAACGATATTCATACTAAAAGTAATGTATTTTGTTTTGGAAGTATTTAGTGCAAGAGAGTTAATATCTAGCCATTTTTTAACAGAGTTAGGTGATTTCTCAGCCATTTTGTATGCGTTTAACCAAGTGTCTGATTGAATGAGTAGCACAGTATCGTCAGCAAAACTTACAATTTTTCCATCTATCATTAGGTTACAAATATCGTTTATGTAGATGAGAAACAAAGTAGGGCCTAAGACGCTTCCTTGGGGAACTCCGTAGGTTATAGGGAGGGGTTGGCTGAATTTGTTTTCGATTTTGACACTTTGGGTTCGATTAGTTAAGTAACTTTGAAGAAATTCTAGGTCTTTCCCTCTTATACCAATGGCATTTAGTTTATTACATAATAAGATGGTCAAGGGAGATAGTATCAAAAGCTTTTGAGAGGTCTAGGAAGATAGAAATGCATTTTTTTCCCTTATCTAAATTTGAAACAAGAAAGTCTGTAACAGCAATAATAGCATGGGCAGTGCTCTTATTTGACCGAAAACCAAATTGATTTTCGGAGAGTAGCTGCTTGCTTTCCAAAAATGATTTCAGTTGTTTGTTCATTATTTTTTCAACTACTTTCGAGAGTGAGTTAAGTATTGTTATGGGCCTGTAATTGTTAATGTCCACTTTTAGACCACTTTTGTATATAGGTATGACGAGCCCTTGCTTTAATTGTTTAGGGAAAATTCCCTGTGTTATGCTGAGGTTAATTATGTAAGTGAGAGGTTCCAATAGTTCATGAACAAGTGTCTTGAGTAAGTTTACGGTGATGCCATCCAAACCGGCAGACTTTGTGTCTTTCAATAAGTTAATTGTATTCTTAACATCGTCACGTGTAACCGTTTGAAATTTAAATTGTTTAGAAAAGGGTATATGTGTTTTTTCCTGTAATTTTGTATTAGAATTTGGGGAGGACATTTTGTTTGCTAATTTTTTCCCAACATTAGTGAAAAAGTCATTGGCATGGTTTAGGATTTTTTCCGGATTCTTTGAGAAGTCGACGGTCTGTCCATCAATAATGAGTTGTTTTAGGTCAGTGTTTAAGTTAGGCTTAATATGAGTAGCTTCGCGTAGAATGTTCCACATTTCTTTTGGATTACCTTTGCTTTCTTTTATTATATGTCCATAATACAATTCCTTAGCATTTCTGATGACTTTTGTACATATGTTTCTGTATCTTTTGTAAAAGTTGTTAAGTATAGTGTCAGAAGGATTCAATGAAGTTTTTTTTATGGAGTAAGTTTCTTTTTCTGATACAATTTATAATGGTGTGATTTATCCAGGGAGTTAGAGGTTTAAATTTGTGAGGGATTGTTTTTAATATAGAATTAGTAATATTATTTATTTCAGTTTGTAGTTTGTCTATGAAGTAAGTCCATGCATCATCAGCGTTGGGTATGTGTATTAAGTTGTGCCAATAATTACTGGAAAAGGATTTTATTAGATTCTCATAATCAACTCGTTTTATGCAATAATTGTGTTTCATTTTTGTATTTTTAGATGGTATGTTTAATGAAATCATAGTTGCATAGTGGTCAGTAATGGTAAATTCAAAAACAAGTGTTTTATATGGATAGTTCGTTTTTATCATAATGTGGTCAACACAAGAGCTGGATTATTTGGTGACCCTAGTTGGGTGATTTATTGTAGATATCAATCCATGGTAGCTAAGTAGGTTTAGGTAATCTTGGCATTGTGGGTGTGAATTATTTGGTAAAATGTTAATATTAATGTCTCCGACTAAAATTAAGTGTTTTTTGTGCGCAATTTGTGATAATTTTTCATTTAGGTTTTGTATGAACGGGGTTATATTGTGGTAGGATGGAGATCTATACATTGCTAGTATGCATGTGTCACCGTACGATATTTGTAGACAATTTGCACCCGGGATTATCAATTCCAAAGTCTGAACATTCAGTAAATTATTTGCGTATATAATAATGCCATCATTCTGGTTGTGATAGGTTTCTGTGGAGAAGTGAGTATAATCAGGAAGATGTTTTGGTACATATAGTTCGTTAATCCAACATTCTGATAAAATAATTATATCAAATTTAACCTTTAGATTATTCAGTAATGAGAGAATTTCTTCCCAATTTTTATTTATGGATCGAAAATTATGGTGAAAAATTTTTAGGTTCGTGTAGTCTTTCATTAGTAAATTACAAAATTTTATATCTGAAGATACATAATTATTAATTTTATCAGAAAATAGTGTTTCATTATCTAAAATCAGTCTAGCCATTTTTAATTTAATTTAGTATAGTTAGTTTAAATGTAAATTTGAAGCTTTAGTGATTTACGAATGTGTCTCTATTTTTTTTAGATCATTTTCATGTTTAATTTGGATTGTTTTTTCCCCGGGTCCTTTGCGTACAAGTAGTCTGTTGGCTTTGAACCACACAAATTGGTAGAGCATTTTTTTTGCCGTTTGCTTTGTTTTCCACAATAGTTCTTTATAATAGGGTGTGAGCACTTCACTAATATATATTGGCGAGTTCGAGTTTTGTGTTTTAGCCGCATTTTTTAGTGAGAGAATTGACTCCCTAGATTTTGGATTGTTAAAAGAGATGTGCAATTTATCCGGGGTATTACGCCTGCGGTCTTGAGTCCTGGTCACCAGACGAATGTCCTGTTGTGGCAGGGAGAGTCCCAGCGAGCTGGCTACCTGAAGTACAGCTTCCTTAGGATGTTCGCCCGGCTGCAGCCCCACACCCGCCATCTCCACACTGTCGGACAAATTATCCTGTTCCAGTTCTGCAAGTCTGGATTCAAGGCTCGAGATTTTTATGTTTTTCTTGTCATTCTCCTCCCGTAAGAACTTAGTTTATTTGTGAAGATCCTGCATTTGTTTGAAGCTTGAGACTAGGTCTTCATATAGGTTACCGATGAATTCACTACTTCTCTTTAATTCGCTTATTTCTTCTTCAAACATTTTTTTCATTTCAGTTATTTTTCTGTCAAAATGTTTGGTGATTCGTTCAAATAATACATCAGTATCTGTGCCGGAATATGAAGAGGGTGAGCTCGGTCGACTTTTGCATTTCGGACAGTTCCAAGATAATTTATTTTTAACTGCCATTCGTTTGAAATTTGAGTCTGAGATGTTGACGCAGTGATTGTGGAACGAGATGTTACAGTTGGCACAGGTGAGTGCATTGTCGTTTTTGGATAGCGTGATAAGACAGCCTTCACAGTTCGTTTTGTTTATATGTTTCACACTGTTTATATGTAAGGAGTCACAACTGTTTCACAGTCACTGTTTCACTGTTTCTGGTTTATAAACTTATGATGTATAAAATCACAGAACTAGAGTATTAGTAGCTAATTGCACAGTGTTCTCTGACAATTTGTGTACTGCAATGGTGTTTTTAGTCACTTTTGAAACTCAGAATGCAAAAATTATAACAGAGCAATTTCTCGAGGTTGTTTTCAGGATGACATAGTATTGTTACATCGTGTTACATTACATTCACAGTACCTTTACTAATTATTTTGTACTCTTGTTATAATATCCCACCAGAATACGTAAATTATAATTTCTTATTAAATACTCTAAAAATACATACATTAGAAGATATACACAAAATAAACTATTTAACCCAATCGCTGCCATTTACGCGTATCGGCGTACGAACGATCCGTGCCACAACTGCCATTTACGCCGTATCACGTAAATCGCCAGTATGAATGTTTCGAAGATGATATTTCTAAGTTCTAACGGTAGATGGGGCTAAATATTATTTTGTAAAATATTATGAACTGTTTCTTTGCGACATCTCTGGTAAAATATGATAATTTTAATTGTTTATACTACGAAAAGCAGCATCCAAAAAAGGTCAACAGATTTCTTTGTTTGATTCTCCCGCCATCGCAGCGTTGTGTGTGTGGATGTCACGTGGTTCTTATTACGTTCTCTGTGGTGTGGTTCTAAAAGTTTTTTTAATATTCGGTGGAAATGTGGACTTGAGTTTTTATTCCCGAATTGAGAATTTAGTTTGCGTATTTTTTTTAAAATTTAGTTCGATATTTCTTTTCGTGTGTACTTTTATACAATCATTTTTGAAACTTTATTTTTAATATCCCTAAATATGTCAAGACGCGATCTCAATGAAGAAGAGATAAGAGAATTCGTCCTCGATATTGACTCTGAAAAAATTGAGGAAAGTGATGATGACTCAGATATTATAACGCAACTTAGTGACAATGAAGATGAGCCTATGGAGACTGAAGTTACCCAAAGAACTTTGTCAGGAAATTGGACTGTGAATTCCGGAAATTTTAAACCAATCATCCATCAATTTAATGATTTTCCATCTGGAATAATCGCGACCCCATTATTATCAGAAAATTCCCTGGAAATAAATTTTTTTGAACACTTTCTAAATACAAATATAATGGCCGAAATTGTCAAGGAGACAAACAAATATTATCAAGCGACTATTAGAAATAAAGTTATTTCTGAACATTCACGGCTTCGCAGGTGGAAAGATACATCAGTTAATGAACTCTACATATTAATTGCAGTGACAATGCTAATGAACAGAAATAAGCACCACACGATAGAAGAGCACTGGTCGAAAGATCCCCTTCTGACAAGTAATATATTTGGCAAGAAATCGTTACCAGATATTGCTGAGTATGCTGCATAATATGTCAGACCCTGATTCTCAAATGCTGGTGACAAATTAAATAAAATTAAACTTCTGGTCAATCACATTCGAAAAATATTCAAAGAAACAATGGTGCCATACGAAAATCTTTGCATTGACGAGAGTATTATAGAGTTCAAAGGACGTCTTAAGTTTAAACAATATATTCCATACAAACGCCATCGGTTTGGAATAAAAATGTTTATTTTGTGCGACTCAAAGACAGGTTATATTTTAGATATAATTATTTATTGTGGAGATGGGACGGATGTCACTGACAATCAATGTCTTGGGGCTTCAGGAGCTGTTGTCACCACTATGTTAAATGACTACCTCGGTAAAGGCCACAAATTATATGTAGATAATTGGTACACTAGTCCAATATTATTTAAATTTTTGCATGACCACCAAACTAACGCATGTGGAACGTTGCGAAAAAACCGTAAAAACATGCCAAAATTCAATAAATTGAAGAAAGGGGAAATTACTTCTCAGTATTCCGATTCACTGATGGCATTAAAATGGCACGACAAAAGAGAAATTCACATGTTAACGACGCTTCATGATGAAAAAGTTTCTCCAACTGGGAAAATAAATTTTAGAACTGGAGAAGTAGTTTTGAAGCCAAATTGTATTCAAGATTATAATAAAAACATGGGCTTAGTAGATAAAGCGGATATGATGATAACTAGTGTAAATTCACTTAGAAAATCAATTAAGTGGTACAAAAAAGTTTTCTTTCATTTAATCGATTTATTTTTACTGAATTCATACATTATGCACAAAACCGTTACTTCCAAAAACATTACTTTTCCTGATTTCCAATTATATGTGATAACAATTATTAGAAAAATATCATACTACATCGCACCCTGAAGTTGGTCCATGTACGTCACAAGATGTGCCATTACGGTTATCTGCCAAAATGCTAGTAAAACATATGCCGATACCTATACCCGCATAGGAAAAAACCCAAAAACCTTATAAAAACTGTTATGTTTGCTCTAACACTAAACTTAGACCAAAAACAAGAAAAGCGACGAAGTACATGTGTGGCGAATGTAACGTACCGTTATGTGTTTGGCCATGCTCAACAATATTCCACGAGAAAAAAGAATATTAATTTTAAATCTTTAAAACATTGTGTAAATAAAATGTAATACAATTTAGTGCAATATCAAATATAAAATGTGAAAAAAGTTGGAGAATCATTGCCGACTCGATACAATCCACAATGACATGTGAGTGTTTATCTTATATCTCTTTGTTTATTTGTGTTAGTGAGTCAGCACTATGGCCGGTTCACCGCACTCAATTATTCTGTCGGTGTTTATTATTTATGTCGAAAATACATTACGGGACACACTCGAGGATTCAAATATCTTATCAAGTATGTACCAAAGATATCAGTAATGAGCATCTAGTATAAACAAAGCCCTCAATGGTAATGGGAATGCCGTAAAGATTAATTTAATTGAGAACTTAAAAAAGACTGAAATAGCTTGGCGTGTCGTAGTTGACAGAGTATATTGCTTGGGCGCCTATTGGGTTAACCTTTTTATTCAAAATACTAAACTTTAATTTCTACTGTTGCGAACTCGTGCAACTCGCAAACCTACACATACACAATAATAACATGACAAAATACACTATTCTACTGCAGCATACCCAAACACAAACTACATTGCCGATTCCCCTGTGCAGCGGCTTCACACTATGGGAAACCAATAATGATATTGACATAATATCTAATGTTAACTTTGTGAATTTTGTAGATCACATAAAATGTGTATTCCAACACTATTCTTAAACATTCTGTTGTATTTTTGTTAATCTATTTGATCACTGTATTTTTATTTTTGTTTGTTGTATTTTTTATGAATTTTAATTTTATTTATATTATTTCTTCTTGTGTTTCAAAATTTTAACCTTTTCATTGAGTTGGCGATGTTTTAGAATTACAGCACTGCTGTGGACAAACACTTTCCTTAACGAGTATGCCATAGCTGTGGACATAAATAAACCACTCACGCTGCGGGTGGGTCAATAATTTTCCACAATCAAAATATAATGATATACAACCATCGACTAAATACAGAAGGAAGTTCCAGTTAAATCACTCACTTGCAAATTATTTTGGTTTTTCAAAAATTATATGTGTTTTGGATACAAGTAGGTATATAGCCGCCTCAGAACAGGAAACCCTAGTGAGGAGGACTGTGAAAAAAATACAAAAAATATACTTATATTATACTTTAAACCTACATAATGTACAAATTTTGCTATTGATATTAATAAAAAAAAAAAATAGAAAAAGAATAAACACTTTCTCTCTATAATTATTGAGTTATATATAAATAGAGTGTACATTCATTGCAATATCTGCGTGAAATATTTTTCCCGTGTGGGAACTAGGAAGAGGGGTGTGGCGGCTGTAGATTCGCCCGAATCTTTCCGACCGTGAACGAACTCAACAAACAAGTCGAAGGTGACTGTCGGCCATCTGCCGCCGCACAAATGCTCCACGAGCTTTTAACATGAATAAGTTAATTTACACGACTACTGCGCCCTTGAGGTGATTTCTCACGAAAACGGCGCTATATAAATTAGTCAAATATTATTATTATTACTAGTAAAACCCTACTGACCGTTGAAAGGTTATACCATTGCTTTCCCTATATTTTCCAGTACGACTATCTCAGCGTGCATGGAATTTTGAAATTATTGCCGGAGCCCTGTGCACGGCGAGCGCTTGTAACCAACTGACGCCTGTGATATCTCACATCCGACAATGATCCCATATGCGTTGCCCATATTTTGAACGCCAAAGCTGACTCTATCTATATACCTCATTATTTATAATAGTGTTTATCACCGTTATATAATTGCATTAAATTTTAAATGTTTTTAAGTAAAAATTAGTTATGATCATTATGGTAATTCCTTGGAGAATATTAGTTATACCTTCATTAAAATCTTCTTCATTTCTTGAAGGTATACTTTAAAATGCTATCAATAACATTTAGTTTGTTCCTACACCTTTTGCAGTTAGCAGATTTCAGCCTGGAGCTGGGAGGGTATTTCTTTGTACATATGTAATAATTATTTCTCATGTATAATATGTGTAATTTGATAGCGCCGACAGTTTGCTGTTCTTGCAATAGCGTTGGGAAGTTTGAGCCGCTACAGTCCTCTGCGTTCTCCATCACCTCGGACTGTCAGACCGCCCGGATTCAGGAGACACAAGCCCAGGTGCTATTGACATACTTAACTTCTCCACGGGAAACAATACAATAATGTGCTGCTGTTACTGCCACCACCCAAAAATATACTTTTTATATAATATTTTAATATTATTTTTTTAACCCTCCAATGAGCGACATCGCAAGGGCAAGTGGTGCAACAAATTCTGTGCAGACCTTATATATAATTTAACCAAATAAATAAAACACCAAAAAATGTAATGTATTATTTAAAAAAATAATTATTGGACTGAAACACCAAATTATTCAATATGTACTGAATAATTTGGCGAGTTTTGAATAAGCCCTGTGGTGCAATTGGTAGAGCACCTGAACGGCAACCTGCGGGTTCAATTCCCGTCGGCGGAATGTATTTTTTTATGGAAGATTTTTTTCAATTTATATAGGTGTTTCAGGCTAATAAAATTATAGCTTCAAAATTAAATGTTATCTTTTGTGTTATGCATAAAAAACCTTGTCTCTTAAGCATTAGTTTATAATTAAAAATATGATTAGTATTTGGTATTTGTGAGATACGTGTATATTTTTTGAATACTTTTATTGAAAACATCCATAACTTGTTTGATATGCGGGTATGAGCGTACCTTTGCATTGGTGGCTGTTCTTCCATGTGTGGAATTACCAACTGTCTATGCCATCGCCACTACGAACAAACATCTCTTGTCAATCTTTTGCTAGGGACACAATTTATTGTGGATTTTGAATGACACCAAACCAGCAATGTCAAACACATTATAATTTTATTTGCTAAAAAACAACTATCTCAAAAAAAGTTCTAACAAGCACAATCACGAGAACACATACCAACTAACATAAATCGAAAAGGTCTGACCAGACCTTGTCGCTTAGTGTTGGTGAAGAATCCTATCAAGGTACTATGAACAATTTAAAGTTTTACTAATCTTGAACAACATGTTTCAGGGTGTCTCCGGCTCTATTCCTCGCAGCGTGGAAGTAGAACTACAGTCTGACCTGGTCGGCACCGCCTGGCCGGGTGATTCACTGTCAGTTACGGGGATTGTTCAGGTATTGAATCCTAATTCTTCTCATGGGACAAACTTATTGTTTCCGAGTCAAACCCTTAACCTCAATAGATAATAATCCTTTAGGTGCGGGGAGAAGTGCGCGGGGGCGAAGACGGTAAGAAGGCGGCTCGCCTGATGCAGCTCTACATTGAGGCGGTGGCCGTGCACAGTCAGAGGACCCTCAACCATCCCACGCTGACCTTTACTCTCAACGATTATTACGCTATTCAGGTATTTTGTTACATCCCCGTGGAATTATATTATTTGTAAATTTATATTGAATGCGGCAAATTGAAACAAAACAACAGAAACCCTTGTGTAAAATTGTACTTGTGATTATTTATAATCTTGGTTCCTTGAACTATTCCAATAGCTGAAGTATATTTAAGATTTGAAGAGGTCGGAAGAGGTGTTAGAATGGAAGATATCCTGTACTATACCACCACTCAGAAACGAAACATAGCTTGAAATGGCTTTAAAGTGTTTGGTAACCATATTTTGAATAGGCAGGTACTTCCCTTCTTAACCTTCTTCTTCTCCTGCATCTCTCTCCCTCCTTCTACCTTACAACATAACCCGATTGGGGATGCCATAGTCCCACTGGCTTCAGACAGATGGACTCTTAATATGTAATTACTTGGATTGCACCATTTTTGTAAAGGGCATTTATTGTGTGGTATTTAACATAAAAATTAAATAAATGAAATTAGTGTCGTAGTGTATTCTGCATGTAACGTGTTTTATTTTTTTGGTTCACGGAACGTAACGGTACACTGACCAAACATTGTAGAAGGTTTTGAAATCAAAGTCATTGTTGAGTGAATGCGTTCTTTGCAAGTTTGGGAGTACAATGTATTTCATAGTTACATGTGCATTAGACGTGAGCAAAAATTGAATGAATGAATGAATTAAATTAATAAATTCTATCTTGTAACAAGCTCGATCTGATTTTCAATTTCAAACGGAATTGATTCTTCCCATTCATTCCTTTCCCTTGGCCTTATGTACATACTATCCATAATAATCTTTAAATACCTATGAAACATTATAAAATTTATTATTAGCATCCTGTGATTTTTAACGGTGCCATAATTTAAAATATATATTTTTTTGTATTTATTTCACAGTTAAATTATTTCAATGTGTAATATTATATTAGTGCAGGATGATGATACATATTATTATAAACAATTAAAATTTTATAATGTTTCGTAGGTATTTAAATATTATTCTGGATTATATGCGCCCGGGCGTAGCATCGCAATGTTGCCGGTAGTATTGTTCAAGCACCGTAATTTATAAAAACCTGGGTCACCATTATTCCCAAGAGATAAACCACCATAACCACTGCGAGTTAGCCAGTAGTTTCGAGCAACACATCTCTTTCAGTTGTGATGAGTAGTCCTATAGATCCATCCTAGGTCCCACATCCTACCTCAATCGATGGTCACTCGTCTGTCAGTATCGAGTCTATCTTGAGCGCTTAGACTTACTCAAGGAAACGTTTTCGTCTTTTTCAGTTGTGACGTCAAGGTCCTAGTACCCATACAATCCCTGATCCTAGTCTGTTTCAATGAAGATACTAAATTCGCAGATCGTGTCAAAAGTTACAAATTTATTCCTCAATGATAAATTTATTTATTATGCCCGCGACGAATCTGTTTGGCTGTTCCGGGTGTCTTCTTTCCTGCGCGGCTCAATCCGTCAACTTCCTTACATAGTCAGGTGATATTTTATTATGATGCGTGAACATGTTGATAATATTATTTATTTTTTTGGAATAACTTAGTGAGTTAAACCTCAAATTGTAATATTTAATTATTGAAGACAATATTAGCGATTCCTATACGAAAATCTGAAACAGAAAAATCAGAAAAAGATACGGTCACCTCTAGGACTCGAACCCAGAACCCTTGCCTTGCCGGGGCACCGCTCTACCAACTAAGCTAATGGGACACTATCTCCTTCGGTCATATTTAACTGTATCATACTTCGAATAAAAACTATGTACCAACTTTGTCTTCATTTTTCTCACCGCACATTTTTATTGGCAACTATCTTTATGTATGATCTCAAGATTCAACCCGAACTAAATGCAATCTAGACAGTGTCTTTAGATAGATAGTATTATTATAGATAATATTATTATTGTATTTATGGTACGTACCGACATACTTTTAGAAGCAGATTTTGAGTAGGATATAATTTAATTTAATTTATATAATGTGTTTTAAACAGTCATTTCCTGCACTATTTATGAGTATAATTTCTTAAATATTGTTATATATGTATATAAAAGCCTTAATAGGCGTAAATAAATAAATAAATAATATGTTATTTTTTGTTCCTTTATTATGTGTTTCGTTTGCTTTCAAATATTCAATCAGTTGTTATTTTCTCACGTTGTTTTAACCATTATTTACTATTGATTATTATTTAGATGAAGGGATGTGTGATTTCGTCACATTAATTAATTCCAATTAAAATCAAAGAATGTATTTTTATATTTTTACCTCATGAAGTTCAACTATTTTAAGTTAAAACTTAATAATAAATAAAATAAAATTAGTAAAACAGTACAGGTGAAACAAAAACTGTTTATTTTTAAGATTTAATTGTAGACCTTGGCTATTCAATGCAAAAATCTTAAATGCAGCTGTGCTAGCCTATATATAGGTATTTGATGTATTTTCTCAAGGTTGTTATTCTTTCATTGTTTTTAGGAGATCCACAGTTCCGAGAATCTGTTTCGCCTGATAGTCCAATCGCTTTGTCCATCTATATTTGGCCAGGAGATGGTGAAGGCGGGGCTGATCCTGGGGCTGATTGGGGGCACGGAAGTGGAGGGGGGCAGTCGGAGTAACCCTCACGTGCTAATAGTCGGGGATCCCGGCTTGGGAAAGTCACAACTCTTGCAAGCTGCTACATTAGCTGCACCGAGAGGTAACAATTCACTTCATTTAGGAACTGGATAGTGACATCAGGCGCAATAACCCCGTTAATTGTTAATTGATATGTTGCAGGTGTATACGTGTGCGGCAATGCATGCACGGCCAGCGGGCTGACAGTGTCGCTGACACGCTCTGAAGGCGGGGGCTTCACGTTGGAGGCGGGGGCGCTGGTGCTGTCGGACCGCGGGGTGTGCTGCGCAGACGAGCTGGACAAGCTGGGCGCCGCAGGGCACGGGGCCCTGCTGGAGGCCATGGAGCAGGGCACAGTGAGTGTGGCGCGTGGCGGCGTGGTGTGTCGCCTGGCCGCCTCGCCCACCGTGCTAGCCGCCGCCAACCCCACCCATGGCCACTATGATAGGTCTACCATCATGCTCATGTCTTTATATGCCCTCTCCCTTACCTCCCCAACAGTAGAAGTTCTCTGAATAGTACTGAAAGCCATTTATGTAAGTTTCATCAAGCTTTCATATACATAATACATCAGCGCACATGTATTAAATGAAAAATCCAATATTCTTTTTTTTCGGAATAGAATCTGCGTGCCTCCCTTCCTGTCTTAGTCATAAGTGTAGACCGTTACACTACTAGACCTGTCCGTATTGGAGTGGATTTGGTACATATGTAATATATACTTACATACACAGAAGTGTAGACCGTTACACTACTAGACCTGTCCGTATTGGAGTGGATTTGGTACATATGTAATATATACTTACATACACAGAAGGTTGCGTGTTCAGATCATGTCGGGGTCACCATTGTAGGAGTCAGAATATGGCCTTGACTTCACTAACAAGCTGAAGAGGGATCAACATGACGGAAGACTTTTTATTTTGTACAGGTACCAACCATATACTGAATTACCGCACAAGCTGCTCCCAGCTGCTCCCACCCATCTGCAGTAAGTGAGACCATGGCATCCTCAATTGGGGTATATTGTGAGACTGAAGGTAGAGGTGAGGGGAAGGAGATGGAGAAAGGAAAGGTGGGGGAGTACCTGGCTATTCTAAATACTTCTAACACTGCAAAAGCTATTTCAAAAAAAGTTTAAATTCTGTATGTTGGTCTTGCACCAGGGCGATACTGAGAGTATCTTCCACTATTATTATTATTTTAAATGATTAAATTGTGAAATAACACAAATTCATGAAATAAAATTAACTTGTGCACGCCGGGATTTGAGCCCGCGACCTTCGGATTGTCGCTCGAGAGCCACTCCTCGAGCACGGAGGCCACATTATTTCAAATGATGCCTTTCAGCTGACGAGTTTGACCCCCGAAGAAATATTTTGGGTTGGCTTCTTTAGTTTGATGAATTCAGTATAAATAATGTAGCATCCTTTACTTGTTACAGGTCCAAGACGGTCTGTGAGAATCTCCACATGAGTGCTCCACTTTTGTCCCGTTTTGATCTTGTGTTTATTCTTCTCGACAGACCTAATGAGGTACCTATACTTACTGTCAGTGGCGGCCGGTGGTCAAAATATGTGGGGGTTCACCGGATTACAACATTAAGTCATAAAATAAATTAAATAAAGGTACATACCTATTTATAAAGAAGTTCTATTCTCTGCTCCTTTTGTTTAGCGAAGACCTCTATCAATGTAAAACCTCTATAAATGCTAAACACTGATAGTGCGTTCAGTCTGTCCTGGCTCAACGTGTTTAAAAAAGATTTTATTCTTTTTAACGTTGAGAAACATCTTTAGCTTTCAACTGAGGTCATTCCAAAGATCGTGAATGGTGCACAAAAGTTTTAGTAATTTCACAGTCTCGGGAAAGTCTTCTTTTTATAGTGAATACCTCACAAGAGTCCCAACTGCTCCCGTCTGGAGCCAGTGAGACTATGGCATCCCCAATTGGGGGATGTTGTGTGGCTGAAGGTAAGTGGGGAAGGGAAAGAGGAAGGTGGGGAAGTACCTGGCTATTCAGATCTAGTCACTAAACACGGCTAAAGCCATTTGGAGCAACGTTTCAATTCTGAATGGTGGTCTTACACCAGGGCGATACTGGTAGTATCTTCCACTCTGGAACGTGCCGCAAATATACTATATATTATTTTAATTAATTAATTGTGAAATAACACAAATCAATCAAATAAAATTTATTTGCGCACGCCGGGTTCGAACCCGCGACCTTCGGAATGGCAGTCCAATGCGTTACCACTGGACTATGCCGGCCGTCAAACAAGTACTATAAAAAAGTTGTAAAATTGATAAAGCGCCGTTAGCCTTTGAAAAATCGTCGCGGGCGTAAATTGCACAGAGTTCACCTTTTACTGAACTTTATTTAGAAAGTCATACGTTTTAAGCGTCACATTGAAATCATGTTCTGGGAAATTTGACCTGTATCGATTTTTATTAAATAGCTCATTACGGTGTTTAACTTAGGCACGGTAGACTGAATCCAATTGCATTCTGATGTCAACTTTTCCTAAAACCTGTAAGTCCAAAACTTTTTATAAATGTAAATGACAAGAATTATGTTTTTTGATTTTTTCAGAAAGGTGAGTTACATCAGTAACACCGCTGATTGTCCAAACTGAATCAATATCGTAAATTATACACGGAAAACAAAATAAACTATTCAATTGATCACATGCACAGAGCTACGAAGCTTTGTTATACATTGTTTTGTTAAATGATCGAGTAAACTTCTTCGATCCAGATTTGCGTTTTAGTTTAACTTTCTACTGAATAAACCGTTCCTTCTGATGTGGTGGTAAAACCCCGAACGCCGCCCTTGATAAGGTATTATTTGCAAAGAATAGTATGAACTGGTATGTACCCACGCTTTCGACTGTTCCACAGAATATGCGACAAAGCAGTTAAATTTTGGATCGCAATCGAAAACGAACTGCTATGAACATAGGCACAAGTCAAAGTCGGTCTGCAAGTTAAGCGCGCTTAATAAGTAGGTACCTTTGAAATGAGATATTATAACCGAACCGAGTTTCGTATTGTGATTAGCCATGTCGGAAATCTTGTTGGTTGTTCGGCGCTCGGGAGCACATATTAGCTGGCCGCCACTGCTTACTGTAGGGGAAAGTGGTCACCATTCGTACGCGGGGCACATTCGTACAGTTAGTATAACAGAAAAACTAAACGGCACACAAACACTTGCTTTGCTTGTGTGCATAGACATACCGGCTGCCATGTTGCTAGCGGAGTGTCGCGTCAGTCGCACTACGGTGTATCAGCTGACAAGACGTAATGTGTTTTTGCGCGCGGTGAGTACATTTTTTACCTAAGTTTAGTTCGTAATTGTAAGTAGGATTGTTATGTTTTTGACAAAATGGTGATGATTGATTAATGTTAAAATTGTTTATTTTGAGCTTCAATTGTTATATTTCTCAAACTAAATTAGAATTTGTATAAAGTTGTATTTTAATTTTATGCAAAGGCATGGGGTGCATTCGGACACCCAGAAAGGGGGCACATTCGTACGCGTACGAATGCTCCCCTTTACATTTTATTAACCACCAGTATATCGAAATTCAATTTTTATGAAATAAAATATAGTATTACCTTTTAAAATTATTGTGCAGACAGCACAATAACATATTTTTCCTTTTATGACGTATTCTACTTCTAACAAAATGAAATATTTTTATTAAGTCAACCTTATAATTAATATTTTATTGCAGAATCATGGTGCGAAAATATAAAAAAAGGGTATGCATACTCAAGAAGTGGATGAAGAGTCCATGAATTTAGCAATTAATGATGTAATACAAGGACGGTTGTCGTATAGGAAAGCTGCGTTAAACAAAACTTCCATATTTCAAACGTTTTACTGCAAAAAATATTACAAGTGTATTTGAAAAGCCAGGTATACCATTTCATGCCATATATGGCCGTTCAATGAAATGGCCTTCAGCAATGAAGATTTCGCTCCCATTGACGTGTACGCTTCAAATAATTCGGTAAATGTGTCACATAATCCGTAAACAATTACTGTCGCTCTAGAACTACAACCTTCCACCAGCGTGTCATCGACTGATATGAATGAGTCAAATATTCGTGAGCAGTTGCCTTCTTTGCTCCAAAATCCTCAAGACATTGTAACCGGAACTGGCGAACCTTCCACCTCTCCGGCTGAGGCACAATCTGAACCGAGTTCTTATCTTCCCATAACACCAGAAGTCATAAGACCTTATCCTACAGCTGTTAGAAATAGAAAACCAATAAAGGAAGAAAACTGGGTAAATCCCATATATATACAGACACACCTTAAACAACTGAACTAAAAGAGAGACATAGACGGAAAGAATTGAAAAATAGAACAGGAAAGGAAAGCCAGAGCTAAAGCAGTGAAATGTAGTTTGAAGGAACTTAATTCAATACAAAAGAAAATAGAAAGCGATGAAGATTCAGAGAAATCTGAAGGATCACAATTTAGCTTGCGGGAGAGTTCAACATCTCATCTCAACAGTTGATTTAGAAATGGACGAAGAGACTGATGATCGTGGTATCAATAATAATTTAAATGTAACACCAGCGAAAATCAAAGATAATTGTAATGTTTTGGTAAAGTTTAAAAAAAAGACCTCTGTTGTTTATTACGTCGAAAAAGTTCTGTCATTATTCGGGTACAGAGATCATCTACAGCAACCGGGATCATCATGGTCATTTTTTTTCCCTGATATAGAAGACATAAACACTCTGTATATCAGCGATGTCGCCATGATCCTCCCTGATCCTCAACCACGAACGGGCTATAAAATTAGGATGGCTAGACTTTTTACTTTTGCAGTTAATTTAAATAATTATAATGTGCAATAAGTTACAAAGTAACAACCAAATGTATAATTACCTACTTTAAGTTTAAATTGTCAAAGACTCTACAACGATGTCATACAAAATGATTGTAAACATCTCATTTAGACTGATTGTAAAGCTTAGAATTATCAATAAGTAAACTAAGAATGAACGAATTTATTTTTTGTTATTTTCCTAAAGAAAGATTTATCGTCTATGAGTCAAGTCACATATTATTAAATTAGTTCTTTGATAAATAAATATTTCTATAATAATTAATAAAAATTTAACGACTTTAATTGGCTTTTTAATTACCCTGTATGAATCTACCCCATCGCGTACGATAGTACCCCACCTACTGTACGAATGTACCCCGTATGTGGGGTACGTTCGTACAAATATCTTATCGTAGAAAAATGGCTATAACCCTTTAACCTTTTGACATAATAGTTTCGGACTTTTTTATAACAAACTACAATATATTTGTTACACTTGGGTACATAAATTAGATAAATTCGACAATTAATCACAAAGTAAAAAAATAAAATCTAAAAAGTGTACGGAGGGTGACCACTTTCCCCTACTGTGTTATTTAATCTTGTTTCTTTCAATGATAAATATGTAATATTGTTATAAATTGTTTATTATTGTTGTATTTTGAAGCATTTAGATGCGATGCTTTCTGAGCATGTCCTGGCTCTGCACTCGGGGGAGAAGCCAAAAGCATTTGGGAATGTGTCAAACATCACGGCTTCTTGCCCAACAGCAGAAATAGGCGATTTGCCATTAAGGTATTGTACATTATTATAACTCGTTAATGTTACATTGTCTATTGTATTGTCTATTGTAATATTGTATTATCTATGCCTATGTCTATGCAATGTCTATGGTATTGTCCTATCTATGTATGCGTTTCCGGGCTGAAGAACTACCTCTCTCTTACCGACAGCCGGCGACGCAACATCTAAAATGTCAATCTGGTATCACATTGAATAAAGCATTATCTATTCAATCTGAATGACTTTTATTGAAGAATATCAAAGACCCACTAAAAACATGGTGTCAGAAGTGCTGTGAAATAACTATTTGTAGAAATAAACTAAAGAAAAGTGTCAAAAAACAGTGATTGTAAAACGGAAAAAAAAAAATGTCAGAAACACGTGAAAACTCCGGTACAAAAATACTAAACACCTTCGTACCGACAGAATGGACGTCTTGGATTCAAGGTTTTGAAATTTATTTAATGGCCACAGGAGCAGATCAAGAGGCTGAACACAAAAAAATAGCAAAATTATTGTATAACATGGGAAAAACTGGATTACAAATATACAATTCGTTTAATGTTGATATTAAGTCAATCACGTATAAAGAAGTTGTGGATCTGTTCAATAATCATTGCGTGCCGAAGAAAAACCTAACAATGGAAAGACATAATTTTTTCAATACGAGACAAGGAGAACACATGTCCATGGAAGACTTCATAGCGGAATTAAATAATAAAAGCCATAACTGTGAGTTTGAAAAATTACGCTCGTCATTGGTATTGAATATATTTATTTCGAACATGCATTCAAGATACAATCACATTAAAGAAAAATTATTACAATCGGATAAAATGAATCTGGATCAAGCCGTCGATATTGCCAAGACAATGGTAATTTCGCAGAAGGATGCAGTGCTAATGAGTGCTGAAGTACATGCCGTCGCAGCCAGCAGTCGTCACTTCGAAAGGCGAGGGAGGCCTTCAAGTCCATCTCTCCATCGTCAGCCGAGCAGACAGTCGTCAAGGAGCAGAGAGCAGTACCACAGTCAACCACACGTCAGGTCAACTTCGCAGAGGAGAAATACGTCCCCCAGCAACCAAATATGTCAAAGATGTGGTCAGATTCACCGTCATTCATGTCCTGCGACCAAAGTTAAGTGTAACACTTGTCATAAAATAGGTCACTTCAGTCGTTATTGTTTTAAAAATAAATCAGTAGTCTCACATGTCAGTCAAACAAATAAAAATAAATATTCTAATGAAGTTTATAATATAGAATCTGTCAAAATGTCACAAAACCATAGAAAACAAAATGTCAATTCTCTTCTGTCAGTATGGAATTTTAATTTAATAATTAACAATAAAAATGTCAATTGTATTCTAGATACAGGAGCAATGGTAAATGTCATGTCTTATAATACTTTTAGAAATTTAAAAATACCCAATATCACTATCAATAATTACTGTCAAAAATTAGAGTCGTTTTCTGGTAATAATATTCCTGTAAAAGGACATTGTATTTTATCTTGTCAATATAATGAAAATGAAATGTCAAATATAGATTTTGTAATAACAACCATGAACTGTCATACAATCATAGGTCTCCAAACATGTCAAGATCTATGTCTAATACAAAGAGTATGTACCACTGCCAATGTCAATAATAATTATGTAAAAAATATGCTAAAAGGGTATAATGATGTTTTTCAGGGCCTTGGATGCCTGCCTCACGAATGTCACATCACCGTCGACCAAAACGCGATGCCTAAAATCAACGCCAGCAGACGCGTCCCGTTCAAACTACATACACGTCTAAAGGAAGAACTGGACCGCATGGAGGAGTTGATGGTTGTTCGAAAGGTCACTAAACCAACGTCATGGGTCAACTCTATGGTAATTGTTGAAAAACCTAATAAAAGTTTAAGAATATGTTTAGATCCTAGAAATTTAAATCAAGCTATTATGCGCTCACATTTTCAATTTCCTACATTAGAAGAACTCAGATACAAACTGAACGGAGCCAATGTTTTTTCTAATTTAGATGCAAATTCAGGTTTTTGGATGCTGAAATTGGATAAAGAAAGCATAGATCTTTGTACATTCCAAACTCCATTTGGGAGATATCAATTTTTACGTTTGCCATATGGTATAAACTCAGCACCAGAAATATTTTTTAGGGTCATGACAGAAATATTTTCAGACATAGAAGGAGTCCTAATATTTGTCGACGATTTTCTTGTTTTCGGAGAAAATGAGGAAATTCACAATCAGCGTCTAGAAAAAGTTTTTCAACGTGCTAGGGAAGTCAATTTAAAATTTAATGTGGATAAATGTCATTTTAGTCAGTCTGAAATAAAATTTTTAGGTCATATTTTTAATAATAAAGGAATCAAGCCAGATAATGCAAAAATTAAAGCCATTAAAGAAATGCCTAAACCAAGATGTGTCAAAGATTTGCAAAGATTCTTAGGCATGGTTAATTACTTAGGTTCTTTTATAAAAAATTTGTCGACAGAGTCAGAAATTTTTAGGAACCTTTTAAAAAAGGATTCTGTTTGGACATGGGATGAAAACCATGACCTAGCATTCAAACGTCTACAAAATATTATTTGTACTGCGCCAGTCTTAGCTCATTATGACATGAACAAGTCGATAGTTCTGTCAGTTGATGCTAGTCAGTCAGCGGTCGGAGCAGTAATTATGCAGGAAAATAAACATTAGCTTTTGGCTCTAAATCGCTAACGCAATGTCAGCAGAATTACGCGCAGATTGAAAAAGAATTATATGCTATTCTTTTTGGTTGCCAAAAATTTCACCAATATTTGTATGGACATCTTGTGCAGGTTGAAACGGATCATAAACCTTTAGTTAGTCTCTTTAAAAAATCACTTTCGGATGTACCGATACGATTACAACGAATGATGATGTCGTTACAAAAATATAACCTCAATGTCGCATATGTACCAGGCAAATATATGTATGTAGCAGACGCGTTATCTCGTGCACCCTTGCCAGACACTGAGATAACGGCAGTAGAAAAAGAACTGCAGGTACATGTTAATTTACTGATTTCGAGTCTAGCCGTTTCCGATAATAAATTACAGGAAATTAAAGTAGCCACAGAACAAGATTTTACTTTAGGAATTTTAAAGAAATATTATGTAAATGGATGGCCCGCAACAAAAAATAAATGCGAACCATCAACGAAACCTTACTGGAACATGCAAGGTGAAATACACGTCGTCAATGACTTAGTATTCAAAGGTTCTAGTCTAATCATTCCGAATATATTACGTCCTGTCATGCTTAACAAAATTCATGAGAGTCACCAAGGCATCTCAAAATCTAAATATTTGGCTAGAAATATTATTTACTGGCCAAATATGAATTCGGATATTCAGAATAAAGTGGATCAATGTAATATTTGCAATAAATTTAAGCCAAATAACAGAAAAGAACCACTAATTCCATATTCTATAGCTTCATTTCCTTGGGAAAGGGTAGGTGTAGATTTGCTTCAATTTAATAATACCATTTATTTAGTCGTCATGGATTATTATTCTAAATATATAGAAATAGTCTCTTTACATTCAGGTTATACAGCTAACCTTGTCGTCGCGCATTTAAAAGCGATATTTGCTCGTCATGGGATACCATTACAACTTGTCAGCGATAATGGTCCTCCATTCACTTCAGCTATATTTAAAAATTTCTTATATGAATGGGACATAGAACATATTACAACTAGTCCTAACTTTCCGCAGAGCAACGGTCAAGCTGAAAGTGGAGTTAAAATTGTAAAGAACATTTTAAAAAAATGTCACGAGTCAAAAACTGATATATATATATTGCATTGTTACATTATCGAAATACTCCAAAAGATAATTTACCGTCACCGTCACAACTTCTCATGTCAAGACAACTTAGAGTAAATATTCCAATAAAGTCAAGTCATTTAAAACCTAGGACAGTTAGTTTCCAAAAATACCAACAGGGGATGAGGAAAAATCAAAATAAAATGGAAAAATCGTACAACTCACATACGAAGGAGTTAACACCATTGAAAATTGGTGATCCAATTTTATTCAAAAAGACTCCTCAAAGTCATTGGATGCCAGCAACTGTTGTTGAAGTATTAACTAACTGCCCGCGTTCATATGTAATTAAAACTTTAGGTGGTGTAACATACCGCAGAAATAGGAAACATCTCATGTTAGATAAATCTAGATTAAGTAATGATAATTTAAGATGTAATATAAAACCCTATGAAAGTATTCTTACACAAAATGGCGATAATGACACCGAACAACTACCAACTTCGTCCAATGCTCCAGATCAAAATTTGGTCCCGGTGTCTGCGACAAGTGATACAGGCATCCGACACCAAACAAAGTCTGGAAGACAAATAAATAAACCAAAAAGGTTTACATTTTCTGAATTTGATTAAACTTTTTAGGTATATAAGTTATGTATGTTGTATTATTTTCACAGTGTTAGAATAAATGTCGTGAACTATTTGTCTTATATAAAAAAAAAAAAAAAAAAAAAAAGGGAAGATGTTACATTGTCTATTGTATTGTCTATTGTAATATTGTATTATCTATGCCTATGTCTATGCAATGTCTATGGTATTGTCCTATCTATGTATGCGTTTCCGGGCTGAAGAACTACCTCTCTCTTACCGACAGCCGGCGACGCAACATCTAAAATGTCAATCTGGTATCACATTGAATAAAGCATTATCTATTCAATCTGAATGACTTTTATTGAAGAATATCAAAGACCCACTAAAAACAGTTAAGTTTGACAATTTAAATAAGCCCTTTAGATGCGATGCTCTATGGCAAGGCTGTCCAACCTTTTTAGCAGTTGGGCGAAATTGACGATTTTGAATCACTGGCGGGCCACTGAATACCTGACGGTTCCTATTTCCATGGGGGGGGGGGGGGGGGGGTTGTTAGAGAATTTCTATAAAACATAATTCCCCACAAAAAAAAATTCAAAATGAGTGCTCCCCACAAAATATTTGAAATCCATGGGGGGGGGGGGGTGGCTACAAGATTCCATTTCGGACGCAAAAAATATTATATCAAAAACCGGTGTATTTTTGTTTAAAAAAGTAAGTTCAACAGGTTAGATTTTTTCGTCGCTGATTCTCGTTCTGAGTAGACTAAATAGCGATAAATCGCCTTCGTTGGCAACACTGGTAACCGCGCGCAAGCTGCATTGTTTGTTTTACCGCGGGCCCGCGACACTTTTTCAAATTGGCGGATTGGCGGGTTTTTTGAAAATGGTTCACGCGGGCCACTTATAATTCGTTCGCGGGCCACATTGTGGCCCGCGGGCCTGGGGTTGGGCAGCCTTGCTCTATGGGCATGTCTTGGCTCTGCACTCCGGGGAGAAGCCAAAAGCATTTGGGAATGAGTCAACAAATTTTAATTTGCCAATTATCAAATAAGGTCACTAACACTATAATAAACATACAGTTTTATTGTAAATTACATAAAATTTCATAAACTACTTTATTGTTAAATTGAACCAACCTAACCCGACCTAACCACTCGAGCGATAACTTTAATGATATAATTTTTTTTAAAAGTTATAAATATGTGATAACAGTGAAATCTAGTTTAATTAATTGGCTTTAAACCGCTGTTAGCAGTTAATATTAATATTTGAAGGTATTGTATTAATTAAATCGAATGGCGGAATCCAAAACCGAACACCCGGAAATCTCCTCGATATACCCTTAGCCATACTCAGTATACCCTTGGACATACTCGGTATACCCTTAGCCATACTCAGTATACCCTTGGACATACTCGGTATACCCTTAGCCATACTCAGTATACCCTTAGCCATACTCAGTATACCCTTAGCCATACTCGGTATACCCTTAGCCATACTCAGTATACCCTTAGCCATACTCGATATACCCTTAGCCATACTCAGTATACCCTTAGCCATACTCGGTATACCCTTACCCATACTTAGTATACCTTTAGCCATACTCAATATACCCTTAGCCATACTCGGTATACCCTTAGCCATACTTAGTATACCCTTAACCATACTCAATATACCCTTAGCCATACTCGGTATACCCTTAGCCATACTTAGTATACCCTTAGCCATACTCAATATACCCTTAGCCATACTCGGTATATCCTTTGCCATACTCAGTATACCCTTAGCCATACTCGGTATACCCTTAGCCATACTCGGTATACCCTTAGCCATACTCAGTATACCCTTAGCCATACTTAGTACACCCTTAGCCATACTCAATATACCCTTAGCCATCGCTCTAGTGGCTAAGGGTATACTGAGAATGTAAAATCCCTTTTGAAGAGGGAAAATACCACGATGAAAGAATATTTACCCAAATAACAAAAGAGTACTTTTCATTTCCATTCCATATTTCAGCGTTCGTCTGAAAATGCGACCAGGTGAAATTCTGGACCCCTTGCCACTTGAGATATTACGGAAGTACATTGCTTATGCCAAGAAATATGTCCATCCGAAGCTCAGTGTGGCTGCATCACAGGTGTTGAAGGATTTCTTTCTGAAGTTGAGGAAGGCACACCAGTCTGTGGCGGGCAACACTCCAGTGACGACGCGCCAACTCGAAGCTTGCATCCGGCTGACGCAGGTGACTTCTTTTCTTTATTATTAATTATATTTATTTATTTCCCTTCAATGGCTCCAACAATAAAATACAATTGCAACTCAGTCGTAGAGGGGAAAAGCAGACTGTGATGTGATATTCAAGATATAATTTTCTGTTCTGAGTGTCACCATGATTAATTTTAATCTGCATGTAAATTAATCATTCAATGTTTTCAAGGCACGGGCCCGCGTGGAACTCCGCGAGGAAGCTACATCAGACGATGCGCGGGATGTAGTGGAACTGATGAAGTACAGTTTAGAAGATACATTAAGCGATGAGTCAGGATCCATTCAGATCAATAGATCCATACATGGCTCTGGAATGAGCGACAGTGGTCAAGTGAGTTCAAACTATTTTCCATTTCTAATATCATAACTGGCGTTACGGTCATTAAGTACATCAATGCTTCATCATCATCATCTCAGTGCGTGTGGTGGGTGTCCTGCCAAAATCCCTGCGTGTGGTGGGTGTCCTGCCATCTGGCTTCTCTCAACATGCATATTCAGCCAATCATAAACCAATTCAGACTCGCACTTAATTAGATTGCGGTCATTATGAAATAATGATGGTTAGAACGTGGTCACTTTAGGGTAGGTGTATGTAAATCAGTGTTTCATCACATTATAATGTTTCAGGTTAAAAAGTTCATCGGCCTGATCAACAAGAGCGCTGTGAAGCTCAGTAAAGATGTGTTCACCAGTTTGGAGATGTGCCAGATCCACCGTGGAAGCAGATTGGCCGGAGACCCCAAGGTCCTCATTGAGGCCCTCCATGTCCATGGCTATCTGCTGCTCAAGGGGCCCGGGGTATACAAACTCTTAACATTATAGTTGAATACAATTGTGTATCTAATAACTAATGTTGTTGGCATTAATACCACTCATAACTGGAGGACTTGAAGGTTGTTACTATTGTTGTGTTACATCATTTTATTTGCATTGTAAACCTGGGAAAAGTTCACCTTTGTGTTATTATTAAAATATGAATAATGTAATCATTTTAAAAGTTAGTATGATGTTGATATATTTTAAGATTCGTATTATGTATGTACTGCATATATAATACAGGGTGTACTTAAAACTTAGACTTTCTTTAAACTAGTAATTCTTGATATTATTTGTAGTAAAAAATGTAAATGAAACATAAAAAAATCAGTAGGTATAAGACAGTTATAGTCGGGATGAGGGTTTAGGCGGTTACTCGGCTAAATGACGGACCAATGATGACGTGCAGAAGAATTTTTTTGTTTGGTTTCAAGAAAACATATTAAAAAAAAATATATACTCACCGGAGACTAAAATTTCATTACATTTTATATTCCAAATAATGTCAGGAATCACTGGTTGAAGTGAGTCAAGTTCGTCCCTCAACACCCTGTATATATATTTTAACGTTAAAATGTTGACAAATTATTATGTATAAGCAATAATTATTAGCCTGAAACACAAATATAAATTGAAAAAATCTTC
Source organism: Hesperophylax consimilis (assembly GCF_061612785.1). NCBI lineage: Eukaryota > Metazoa > Arthropoda > Insecta > Trichoptera > Limnephilidae > Hesperophylax > Hesperophylax consimilis. Next base: position 677,480 of record NC_142838.1, on the reverse strand, counting down.
CAAGAAAAAATAAATACCGACGGGATTAAAAACCTAACCTAACCTATTAACCTGCACCTTCTGATTGCCGGTCAGGTGCACGGAACCACTGTGCTATGTCGCCTTATTTTTAACCGCCAAATTATTCAATAAATACTAGTATTTCATTCAACAATTATTGCTTTTAGATATTTGTGTTTTCTATTTAGGTGTTACAAATAAAATAATATGTTAATACAATATGCAGTGTGTTTACTTTTAATTCCTTTATTTTGTATGTTGCTATTTATTATATTGTCCTACGAGACCACAGTCTGCATTAGTGTGCAAACAGGACTTGCATTTATTAGATTGTCCTACGAGACCACAGTCTGCATTAGTGTGCAAACAGGACTTGCATTTATTATATTGTCCTACGAGACCACAGTCTGCATTAGTGTGCAAACAGGACTTGCATTTATTATACTGTCCTACGAGACCACAGTCTGCATTAGTGTGCAAACAGGTCTGGCATTTATTATATTGTCCTACGAGACCACAGTCTGCATTAGTGTGCAAACAGGACTTGCATTTATTATACTGTCATACGAGACCACAGTCTGCATTAGTGTGCAAACAGGACTTGCATTTATTATATTGTCCTACGAGACCACAGTCTGCATTAGTGTGCAAACAGGACTTGCATTTATTATACTGTCATACGAGACCACAGTCTGCATTAGTGTGCAAACAGGACTTGCATTTATTATATTGTCCTACGAGACCACAGTCTGCATTAGTGTGCAAACAGGACTTGCATTTATTATATTGTCCTACGAGACCACAGTCTGCATTAGTGTGCAAACAGGACTTGCATTTATTATATTGTTCTACGAGACCACAGTCTGCATTAGTGTGCAAACAGGACTTGCATTTATTATATTGTCCTACGAGACCACAGTCTGCATTAGTGTGCAAACAGGACTTGCATTTATTTGTTACCGGGTCCTACAAAACTCATAAGGGGCCGAAGATTTAAATATCTCACTGCCATAGAGAGGTTAAATTTTATTTGATTAATTTGTGTTATTTCACAATTTATTAATTAAAAATAATATATAGTATACATGCGGCACGTTCCAGAGCGCAAGATACTTTCAGTATCGCCCTGGTTTAAGACCACCATTCACAATGGAAACTTTGCTTGAAATGGCTTTAGCAGTGTTTAGTGACCAAATCCGAATAGCTAGGCATTCCCTACCTCCCTCTTTCCTTCCCCTCCCTGCTACCTTCACCCTCACATCATACCCCAATTGGGGATGCCAGAATCATTGCTTCCAGACGGTTGGGAGCAGTTGGTACTCTTGTGAGGTATTCACATAAAATTTCAGTGCCAGTTAGCCTGCGTATTACGATGGTAGATTTAAAAAATTACCAAAATAGTTTCATTAATACTTTATTTTCTCTTTAAAAATACACCGGATGTATAAACATAGATAATACAACTAGGATAATACAACTAGGATAATTTAAGACTTTTTGTAAAATATCACAGCTTTACCTAAACATCTCAAATAGAATAATTAGTCACATTATTATCATTTTATCACAAAACCACGAGAAATGAGGATAATTGATAACAATACTATTATAGTACAAAATTCAAATAAAAGGAATAATAAAATAGTTTTACCTACCAATAAAACTTATATTATGTACCTAACCTCATTTAAAACCTTTATTGAGAGAAGCATTCTCAAATTCCCTTTCGCGTGGCACTTTCCAGCTCTTTTTCAGCACCTTGTGTTGGTCAAGTGGTCACCAGATGCTACACAAAAGTAAAGCGTCCCCTATGCGACTTTTGTTTACGGCATTCTTTCTCATTAGTTCTCACCAGGCAGTGATTGCCTAGGTTTTAAATGAGGTTAGGTACATAATATAAGTTTTATTGGTAGGTAAAACTATTTTATGATGTAGCCTGAACCGTCATTTAAAACCTTTATTGAGATCTGTTTGTTATCGACTGGTGACCACTAACGCTAATGTGATACTATTATAATAAGTCAAAAAACTGGAATACCTACTCACGTGTTACAGTGGGTGGAATAGGGAGGCTACAGACAATGCCCTATTTATCTCTAGGGGAGTGTTAACTTCCCTTCTGTAGAATTTGGCAAAGGTGTCCCGGCTCCTCCAGTTCCCTCGAGCCAGGATGTCATCCAGTCTAAAATTATCCAGCCAGTTAAGTGACGCCACTGCTGCCCGTACACTTCCCGGGGCAGCTGTGATCTTAGCTTCTTCTAGAATTGTTTTGACCCAACGGGCGATGACTGTTCTTGAAGCTGCCTTAACTGTTCCCGATGTAGTGATGAAGAGTTCTGTTAAATTCTGCTTTGTTTCCCTCCGTTCTTTGAAGGTTTCAATCAGTTTCTTAATCCAGTATGCTGGGTCTATATTTGGCTGATTTCCGTTTTTCAACCTCCAACCTGACTGTTGGTATGTAGCAGAGTCTGTTTTGGATCCGAAAACTGGCCATAACGAGACCCCTTCCTCATTTATGGATAGTTTGTCTGGCGAACACTGTAACAAGGTCAGGTCATGCACTCTTCGTCCCGAAGCTAACAAAAGTAAAGTCGCTGCCCTTCTCGAGACTTCAAAGAGACTCAACTTTTTGGGTGGGTTAGCTTCTAACCAGGTCAACACCATTCTGGGATCCCAGATAGGAGGCTTAGACAGTTTAGGATGCCTTAATGCTGCGGCTTTGAGAACTTGTCTGACTAGAGGGTGTGAGCTTAGGTTTTCTTCTTCAGGGCTACTGAAAGTTGTTACTACTGATTTATGGAGTCGAATTGTGCTGGGAGAGAAATTGTCTTCTAAACTAAGATCTGTTAAAAATCTTGCCAGGTTACTTCCTGTAGGGACATTCGGGTTTACCCCGTGATTTAATGCCCACTTTTGCCACCTAAGCCATGCCGGTTTATATGTTTTAAGTGTGGATTCTCTCCAACCTGACTTTAAAAATTCTTTCTGTTTGTCCGACCAATCTGTTAATGACTGACTCCACCCCGGCACTTCCACACCTCCAAAATAAAATCCTCTACTTGTGGAGGAGGTTTCAAGGTTCTGGTGTCTATCAGCACTTCTGTCAGGTTCATTATGGTGAAAGGAGGGCTCGTCGCTCGACTTTTCAAGTCTGGTCTCCAGAATACTTTCTTCCATCTCGGGGCTACAATCAGGTATAGGCCCTTGGCCCGGTTGAGGTGTGCGAGAACTCTCGGCATGAGGCACGGAGGGGGGAACACCCAAGCTAGAGGGAAATCCCACTCTCGAGTCCAAGCGTTGACAAAACTTGCCTCTTTGTCGAATGCATTTAGGGACACATAATCTTCTACAACGTGAGCTGTCTCCGATGCAAACAGGTCTATAGTTGGTCTCCCCCATTTTGCAAAAATCAATTTTGTTGCTGCTGGTAAAAGATGCCACTCCGGAGGTTCGCGTTTTCTGGAGAGTTGATCTGCCACCTCGTTGAACCTTCCTGGTAGGTAGTGGGCAGACAGTGAAATGCGATACGTGTCTGTCATCTGAAGGACTTGACGAGTCGCTTCGAGCAATGTCTTGGATCGTGTGCCGCCTTCGTTGCGAAGGTACGCGACCACCGATTTGTTGTCTGACTGGATCAGGAGACCCGAGTCTGACAGCTCTGGCCCGTGAGGAGTAAGTGCTGCCAGCACGGCGAGCATTTCCTTGACATTGCTGTGGAGAGGTTGCTGTGTTTGGGACCAAGCTCCACTCAATCTGAGGTCGTCTAGCTGCGCACCCCATCCCCAGTCCGAGGCGTCGGTCGTGAGGGTGTGACGAATCACTGCTTGATGCATTGGTGACCACGTCTGCAGGGACCTGCTCCACCATCTCAGCTCCTCTATCGCTGTTCGAGGAATGGGATGGAGTCGTCTCGGTTTGAATGCAGGCAGCTTGCGACTGGCACACTGTAACATGCGAAGGTTAAGCCTGCCTCTATGAATAATACCCAAGAGGCTCTGGGCCTGCTCAAGTGACCACCTTCCTAGATTAATGTATTGTTTCAGTAAATTTGTTATTTTCGCTATTTTAGTTTGCGGGAGGCCTTTTAAGTCGTCCCTTGAATTCCATGAAATTCCCAAATATTCAATTTTCTGAACTGGACACAGAGTGGATTTACTGAATTGTATTATCCACCCAAGAGTTTGTAACATTGAAATAGTTTCGAATGTATGCATTTTCAATATATTTTCATTTTGATGTACTATCAAAAAATCATCTAAGTAAACAATTATTCTGAGACCTTTGTCTCTTAATTTTTGCGCTATCCAATTGGTAAGTGAAGCAAAAACCTTTGGAGCTGAGGCTAGTCCAAAAGGCAAACATGTCATTTGAAGCAGTTCTCCATTAAAAATCAGTCTCAAAAAACGGCGATGATTCTCATGAATTGGAAGATGAAAGTAGGCTTGAGAAAGGTCCACTTTAACCATCCAGTCGCCTGGTTGAATAAATGTTGCAACCTTATTAACATTAATAAGTCTGAATTTGCTAATAGCTAAGAAATTGTTCAAACGACGAAGGTTGAAGACCGGCCTAAATGACTCGTCTTGCTTCGGTATGAGAAACATCCGTGACAGAAAGGAAGGCGATATTGAAGCTGATTCTAATATCTTTTCCTTTTTCATTTTTAAACATTAGTTTATCATTTAAAAAAATGTTTATTTGTCGTGTCATTTCGTCTGTGATTTGAGTTTTATAAGTTGAGCTTACCGTGTCTGCCACTATACTTAGAGGGGGTTTCTGCCGAAAGGGTAGCTTGTACCCTCGCAAAATGGTTAGCAGTGTTGGTGGTGCTTCCAATTCTTCCCATTTGCTTATAAAGTGCTGTAATTGTCCCCCCTGAAACGCCTTCTCAGGATAGTCATAGCCTATCCTTGTTGCCAAAATTCCTTCTTGGTTTGGCTGGTCCCCTCTTGTCCGCACCTCTTGCATCTTGATTAGATCGCCTTCCGCGGGGGGCTTTGTTGTCTCGGAAGGGCTTGTTGTCCCGAAACGTCCTGCTTTCCCGAAAGGGCCTGCTCTCACGAAAAGGCTTCCTCACTGGCACTTTCTTTGGCATCTGCGAGCTGGTTGATGGCTGAGGGTCGAAGCTTGAATGTGGGAAGCATTTATCAAGTCCTCCCATCCGCTGAATCTGGGATTCTAGCTTCATTGGTTCAAAAAGATAACCCGCTGCTGGAGGAATATTTTTGACTGCCTCCCGTACGTAACGGCTCTTTATTTCGTTAAGGATTGCGTCCCTACGATGCTGGATCGCATTTGCTCTCCTTCCACAGACCATCTGCAGGACATCTTTGGTCACTGTCTGATATTGCGTCTCCGGGGCAAATAGGGACTCCACTTTCTTGAAAAGGGAACCTGCTGACAATTCCTTGCCTTCCTCTGCACCCCAGTTTACCAGTTCCTGAAGAGATTTCTTGAGGCACTCATTTTGCTGCAACAGGGCATGGCTTAGTGACCCGCAAAATTTGTCAAGTGACCCCGCGTATTGCTCTGCCTTATTCAAATGCAGAAACTCTCCATTAACCTCCAACTGGTTGAACATGGGGTTGGCCAGGTATTTTCTTACGACCTCCCCATACCTTACTTCGTTCCATTCAGGCGAACCGAAGTGTTGTAAATCTTCGATTTTCTTTACGCGGTTTGCGTCAGCCTTAGGAACTGTAGGTTCCTTACACGTGGTTTCCGCCATCGATAGGTTTAATTCCTTGAATTTATGATTAGGATTTACTTATCCCATCCCTAGCGAAGATGGTGAATTTCTCTCCACGTGTATCTCTTGATCTTCCGATGATGCGTCCTCGTCGGAATCCAAGTTTCTCCTATCTTCGTATGTTTTAGACGCCATGAAGTCCTGAATAAACGAGCTAATGTGCTCCACTTGAGCCGTGAGTTTATCAATGCGATGTTTTTTCGTAGATTTCGTCGATTTCGGCAACTTTCGTTTCGGCTCATTTTGTTTTGGCAAAATAATATTGTTCACTTCTTCTACCGTCATCTCTACCGAATCGGATGATGACATCTCGGAGCCACTCATTGTTTGAACAAGAAACCAAAACACAAAATAAAAGGTACACAAAACACAATGTAAATAAGCAAACAACACAAAATGGCCGACGAACTTTTCCGTCGTGTTCACCACGTGTTTTATCCGTTTTTAAACAGTTAAAAATTTAAAAAATACTTCGAACAGCCTCGCTGTTATAATATAATGTATTATCTTGAAATAATTATAAACTTAAAATAATTATATACGGGAAAAATCGTTATAAATTCGGAGCTACTTCGCAACGACAACGCCAGCGACGGAATTTAAAACGCTAATGAGAAAGAATGCCGTAAACAAAAGTCGCATAGGGGACGCTTTACTTTTGTGTAGCATCTGGTGACCACTTGACCAACACAAGGTGCTGAAAAAGAGCGGGAAAGTGCCACGCGAAAGGGAATTTGAGAATGCTTCTCTCAATAAAGGTTTTAAATGACGGTTCAGGCTACATAATAATTATTATAGTTATTCTTATCAAAAATGCATGCCATATTTAAACTAAAAAAATATACTTATTACATATCAAATGCATATTATAAAATTAAAAGTGTACTATGTGAAAGTCTTATTCTAAACAAAGAAGGATTATATTATTCCCGAGTGCAAATAATAAAATAAAAGGGATAGCTCATGTGAGAATGTTCCTAGCGCCTAAGCCGTGCAGTCTCTGAGATACTCGGCACGAGCTGTACAGACAAATAAACAGCACAATGAAACTACTTAGAGACTGATTGAAAACTCGCTTCACGTAAATATTCCCTACTTCGTATTCTGCAAAGAAATAGAAATTCGATAAGGCGGACATTATTAGAATTGGAGTTGCGAGGAAAGCATTGAACCTGTTGTTCATAGGCTCCGTCAGCACGAGCCCGCTCCACCTCCGGTACCAGGCGCTCTGCGACACGCTGGTACCTATTCCCTCCAACACTATTCCCAGGTAGTTGAGGATTGTCCAAACTAAAATAAATTTCTCAGCTCCGTGCCAGAAGAACACGAATATGAAACAAGCTAGCGAGGCAAACACTCGCATGACCGACCACTTCACACTCCCGCGAACAAATCCTCGCATTACCGGCGTGTATATGTATCTGCAAATATACAACAAAGCTCATATTAGGAATGGTGGCAACATCGGGAAACGAATTGAAGACATCCAAAATCATTTTGTGTAATTTATAATAAAAATTTATTCTTACCTTATTAAAAATTTGTGCAATCCCGAATCAAAATACTTCCACATTTGTGAATATCGATGGACCCGGGCGATACAGCGCGGAGGCGTCTCGGGCTCTACGTGGTCCAAGGCGGCCAGAGTCCCCGACAGACCGTACATCACCAGGTACTTCATGTAGAAAAACAGACCCATCCACAGCCCGCTGCCGTAAAGACTCCAGTTCGGCATTATCTCTATCATCTGCAGTATAACAGTACTCATTACTTTGGTCCAACTAGTAAAGGGAGCTGCACATTTCATCATAAGATTGTTCAGACTCGCCTTACCTCTGGATAATACTGCAGCGCATTAAAGTATATGAAATGCAAAGAGAACTCAACAAACAAAAACCATCCCACATATCTGGCCAGGTTTGAAGCGAAGCAGAATATTCTTCTCTTTAAAGAAGACTTGTATGGAGAATGTAGAGACTTTATGAAATCACTGTAAAGAATTATCGGCCCCACAAACAATACGGGCAAATAAAATGTGTAACTCAGCATATTTAATATTTGAAGCCCAGTAATTTTTTTATGGGGTTTTTCTTTGACGTCTTGTGCGATTCCTATTGTTTCCAAGGAGAAACTTAAGCACCTGAGATGAACCCACAGCGTGACCGCCATCAACATGTAATTGTACTCGTAGGCGTGGATGAACAAATAGTTGTAATTCGTTTTTAAAAAATCTATTACAACTAATAACAAACAACTGCTGAACCATATTGATTTGGATTTTCCGCCCAGTCTTAAAATGAGTAAATAAATCAAAGGTTGTGCAGTTAAAAAGCAGAACAAAGTTAGACCCAATTTGTACAAAATAAATCCCAATGATACAAAAATGTACCAAATTTGTGGATGGTGATTGTTATGTCTAAGTAATTCTGCACCACAGAAATGTAAGAGGTGCCAGGGGTAAGACGTGATGGCAAATTTTTTCCAGACTGTCCACTCTTTATCTGAAACGTCTTTAAATCTGCCGACCACCGACCATCCAGCTTCAAAATCTTCTGTCGAGTCCGTTACATAAGAATCAATCCCTAAAAAAATAAGTTTAGTAAATAATAGAATAATGCTTTACTAATAAATCAAGTAGCTGAAATATTCTTAATACTTACGTCTCGTAAACAAAAATAGATTATAAAGGCTGTAAATAACTGCCGAACACCATATTAGCAAATGAAATGCAAACTCCATTTTAGAATCGTTTTATGTATACGAATCCCCCTAAATGGGAGAAGATATATCATTTAAACACACTGAAAGGGATACATTAATTTAGCCTATAAGTATAATATATTGCTTTATCTTCACAAACAACCATTTTATTCGTAATTCGCAACTGTCAAAGTGACAATCGCTGATAACTTTAACTTATTGAAAATAGGCGCGAGACCGAGATCGAGGTCATAGATAACACGAGTAGTGATGGTAGAATTGAAATGAATATTTTAATTCGTTTCCTAAGATGTTCGAATCTTCAGGAAATTTCGAAATAACCACTCCGGTATGATCGAAATGTTCCCATATATAGTTATTCACAATAAATAGTGTATAATTTTTCACTTTTCACATGTAAAAGACCCTAAAAAGGGCGTTAATAAATAAATCAATTACTCAAATTAATAGCTGTAATAAGTATCAAAAGTCTGAATTTCGAAAATAAAAATCAGGAGAAAAAATTAACGGCCCAATCATTGGAAATATGTGTAGTTTTAAAATAATGCTGAATAAAACGTCACATACATTTTTCAGATTTGACTAAGCCATAAATAAAAATGTTCTTCGTCGAAGTGTGCTAAAATTGACAAAGTAATTATTTGATTAAAATGGGTCACACAGCATCCCCAAAGATGACATAGGCCCTGAGGGAAATTATTTCCTTCAGGGCCTCCTGTGTGGAGTAAATATAAAAAAAGGTAAAGTAAACCTCTCGGCCTCAAATGATAACCCACCCACTTCAAGCATTAGGATCAAGATTTCTAGCAAAAGTTATAACAAAGATCGATGAACTCATGATTTTCATTTCGGGTTTATAAATATATTTATTAGGTTTATAAAGATCAGACTTAACGGGCTCACTCCTTCTGACCCTAATAAGGCACTCCCAATGTTATCCCAGTTAGTGGTTATGATTGAATATTAATATTGATTAGTATGTGTAAATGCAAACGTTTTCACATTTATAAGTCTTACCAAACAATTTTTTGTAATGCTTGTTCTTTCTCCACAGTGCACATTACTCAAATTTTGATGTTTTCTTATTTTCTGCCTCGACCCACGGCGCCGCGGAAAATACAAAACGAACCACAGAACACGTAACGACTGTATAAGGGGACAAATAACAATTTAACTCAATAACGCAAGAATGTGAGAGTGGAATATTTTCTAACTGTAAGATTTAGCTTTATTATGTCTAAATTTAAATTGCATATAGGTACTTATCACAATTTTAAAAAATCTAAAATATTGATAAAATATTTGATGATGAATAAATTCATAGGAATACTGCCTGCAATCTCGAATAATCAAATTACCAAGCGTTTTTTCTTGAATACTTTTGCCTTGGCTTGGGTTTCGTCAATAACACGATTACCAAGAGGCGAGAAGATTGGTAGCTGTTCTTGTGTTAGTAGTTACTAGTGTTAGTGTTCGGTATGTCCATGATCGCGCTGTCGGGTTAAGTCATCGCCAGTACCAGTAGTCACAATTAGGACACACAATACACATTATATGTTTTCTGTAAACTAAGTAGGTGTCGTTAATAGTTGCACTCATCAATTGAGTAATAGATATTATTCGTGAATGAAGTATGAATTTACAGTGTTTTGTTTTGTATTATTTCAAGGTTCGCACATAGCATCTTCACCCACCATCTACTAACACAATAACGTCATGAAGAGAAATATTTTGTTGACCTGTTTTGCTGCATTACTCATCTGCAGCACAGGATCCCTGGGTAAGTCAAGATCATCCGAATACTATTTGTCTTCTATTCATAACACTGATAACTACTATATCTCTTTACAAATAATTGGGAATATATATTATAAAGTTATATTAGGTATATATAATAATATAGTAATACTAACATATATTGTTAATCAATTCCTTTCCGGCAAACGTTTATAAAATATTTGTTTTGTACCTACTGCTGCGTGCATAGATTTGAATTCACGGTAAAACGATTGTTTTTAATTGGATTTGAATGTGTTAGAATGTTATCGGCAAAGTAACGAAGTGAACGATTAAGCCGAGAAAAAAATTGCCTTGAAATAAATCGATTTTCACAAGTATTTCTCATGTTAGTCAACTTATGCTGGCTTAGATATTTCTGCTTTAATATAATTATATCCAATGAATCAGAAATATATAGAAAGTCCCCAAATGTTAAGACTTTGGTTTATGTAGGATATTATAATATCATTAATAATTTATTGTTATCATCACAAATTGTGTCAAAACGTTCAACTCTCAACCTGCTTCGGACAATTCGGAAGATAAGGTTGTTTATTTTTAAAATGTTTACACAAATTCTAAATAATTTTATACTATGGGTCAAAGGTTACAAGTTATCGTCTATTACTTGAAGTAATTAGGATTAATTTGCCATTGTTAGGTATTAAAACTGTTGTCTGATAATCACAATATTTCCAATGAACCTGGAAGATCAATACGAATTTAATTACAAATACATTTCAAACCACGAGTAAATAAATAATCATTGTAATATTTGATGAAAATGGACAAACTATCTCACTTCTCAAGTGAATTCCATTAGGTGCCTACCTATATTAATTCCATTAGGTACCCATCTGTATGAATTCCATTAGGTACCTACTTATATGAATTACATTAGGTACCCATCTTTATGAATTCCATTAGGTACCTACTTATATGAATTACATTAGGTACCTACCTATATGAATTCCATTAGGTACCTACCTATATGAAACTTAATTTATTTTGTTTGTTTGTTTCAAGGACTCGATCGACGGCTAAATCAGGCTTTACAAAATGCTAACATAGATTTCCTGTCCTTTGAGGGTAATAGAAAACCCGCGGTGGTACCTCCGATAAATCCAGTTCAGCCAAATATTGACGGTCCCAAGGTGACCCTTACTTCCACTACTACTTCCACCACTACCAAACCAACAACTCCAGCGTCAGGAGTAAAATTGTTGATTAATAAATTTAATTCGGGAGCAACTGACGGCGAAAGACAAGTTCCGGTAATCCGTCCAAACAATGGTCCAAGCACTAATATTAACAGACAAAGTAGTGTCGGGATCAACTCGAACACAAATCCAAACCCGAATCCGGGCCCGACGATCCACAATCAGAGACCACTCGCGCCAGGGCCAGCGGGGCAGCCGAGTGCTCCCACGAGGGAAGAATTCTTCGGGTTGCCTAAAAAAGGAGATCCAACAGTAGCGCCTCCAGCAGTGACTCCAAAACCAATCAGCTGGAGTTCAGTGGTATCAGGCAACAGTAAGCCCGGGGGACCCCCTTCCACTGGAAATGTACCGAGCGCCACCCCTGGGAAGCTGCCGAGCACTGCGGCCCCCGCCCCCGGCCCCGGCAGGGCTCCGAGCAGTATTTCCCCCGGGAATGTCCCAAAGAGCGCACAGAGTCTGCGGCCGATCTCCCTCGGAGAGGACAGGAACAGGCCCCAGAGCACCGGACCGGCGCAGCCTGCAGCCGGGGCGACAGCCAATGAGCTGGTTAGCGACGTCGAGTTGAAAGATGTCAGCGAAGCCATGTTCAGAAAAGACACTAACAATGCAGCAAAATACATAACGGTCAACTACCAAGGAAAGACTTCTTCGTTCTCAAAAACTGACCTCGCTCCACAACCGTGAGTAGGCTATTGACTAACAGTTATCATAATGATCAATTACCTTATAATTCGTGCATATATTATATTCGTTGACACGAAAAATATAATATATGTACCAAAAACTACACACGTCATCACATACTACATAACTTATTTGTAGACTGCTGACAGTTCAGCCAGCGGCCTGGAGCATTCCAACAATAGCGGCGATGAAAGTTTTGTTTGACAATTATGAACAAGACACCACAGTCAACGAGCACATTACACCCCAGGTTTGTGTTACTCCATAAATCATTATCTGTCAAATGACTAGGACCTATTGAAATTATTATTAACATACGCGGAATTATTATTGTTACAGGAGAGAAATGAAGAAAATGAATTCTTGGATGCCATTATGGCGACTTCTGTGATAAGACATTTGATGACATTTTTGAAAGAAAAAGGTGAGGAAACCACATTCATATCAAATAATTATCATAACTCTTATTGGATTCATATTGGCCTCCGTTGTCGAGGGGTACCTAAGGTTCTCTTTGCGGCACGTTCAAAAGTGGAAGATATTCAGTATCGCCCTGGTGTGAGACCACCATTCAGAATTGCCATTTTGAATGGCCAAAGCCATTTCAGTTGCCTGAAATGGCTTTGGCCGTGTTTAATTGCTTTTTAGCTTTCGCCCATCTAAAAATAAATTGACTAATATCCCCCCCCAATCTCCTTTCTACAGGTCTAGTGACCCCCGACCCCAGGCAGCAGAAAGACGTCCTGAAGCAGATTTGGTTCAACATGTACTCGAGGGGAATGGGTAAAATCGGGAGCTCTGGCTTTGAGCATATTTTCGTATCGGAAATAAAGAATGGAGAAGTTTCAGGTAAACACGAAAATACAAAATACTAATTAGTGTTCTGTCAAATTGCTACTGAAATTTTAACTGTATGATAATTTCCTTCGTTTACTTTAGGGCTACACAACTGGATTTACTTTGAAGGAGAGGAAGCCGCAAATCGTGCAAATTATTTGGGATACTTGAAGAAAGTTGATTTAGCTGACGTGAGTTTCTCATTCCAAAATAATAACAATAATAATTAATTAAATTTGCATCTTCTCACTATTTACCCCAAAACGTGGTGCTATATTTAAGGTGATCAAATTTTATTAGGATGATTTTAATTTATTAATTTAACCGGATCTCCAACATATCATGACACTCTTACAATACCTCAGATAATTCATTTGCTAAACTGCGAAAGACAAATGTGCCAAAATCAGAATGAAATGGCGATGAATGCATTATGTAAATTCATAGAATAAATAAGAAAAGCAGAAGTGCCTTCCGTAGAAATTTGAAATTAAGTAGTGAACCTTCTTTCAACAAAGTTGATCAGCTAAAATTGAAACGTCTGAAACCGCTACAAGGTTGTATTTCGCCATCCCACCACGGTGAAACACAGTTGTATGGAAATAAAGGCCAAGATTGGGTTTATATTTGGATCTCGAAACACGCCCACAAGGCACTTCTGTTGTTCTTTATTCTACAGGGTGTTCGGGGGTAAAGTGCGAAACTTTGAGAGGTGATTCTACTTGATGGTAGAAGTAAAAAAGATGAATACCTTTTCGAAATTCCAACTCTTTTTTCCCATACTAAAATATTTTTCCATAGGAGAATATTTATTTTGCCATACAAACAAATCAAATTTTTTACCTAAAAACTACCCTAAAACGTTGGAATTTCTAAAAAAGTTATTTATCTTTTCTACTTCTAAATCACGTAAACTCACCCCCCGAAGTTAGTGCACTTTAATCCCGGACACCCTGAATATGTACCTAATCGTAAATATAGATCTCGCTGGAATCTGCTTGGATTCTCAGAACCATTTTGTTTCGAATTCGAATAATGAACAAAGATTTTAATTTTTGGGAGACGTACAGTTGTATCTTTGTCTAGTATCCAGATGTCTATATTTTCAAAGGTCAAAAATATAATGGACCTGAAAAGTTCTGGACAGAGCATTATATGTTGCGATTTTGCAACAATGGCATTGAAGCCATATCTAGGGTAAGGAGAAAATGCCTGGCAGCATCTTCAATAAATTTTTTTTGAAATGATTTGTGTGTAAAATGATGCTTACTGAACTATTCCGTATATAATAATGTATTCCGCTCGCGTCCCTCGAGTTTCACCCACGTTCACAGGTGATCAATGCTGCTAGTTCCTTAGAGCAGGCTCCAAAGAAATACATGTAAAACAGTCTCAGCATTCCTACATTTCGGCTGTACATTAGATTTGGCAATCGGTCTGTTTACATCAGAATGATGCCCCAAAAGCCGCCAACAAGGATATTGATCATTGGAACAATACTGATTTAAAAGAAGCTGAAAGCCTTGCGATGTTGTGAAGTAAAATTTTTAGTGTATAGGTATTATTGGTAGGCATATGTATAGGTAATTATACATTGTTATAAAATTAAAATAATAGATTTAATAGGACAAAATAAAATATATTTAAAAAACACTATTACAATCCAAACGTCCTTCGTATTTCACGCTCTTCACCAGCAGCGTCATTCATTGCATTTACAGAAGTATCTTCCCACTGCGTATGATTAGATTTTAGATCAACACATAATTTACAAGTAAAATTGCAAGAACGTCCAAAGCCCCTAAACACTTTAAGAAGATTATGAATGAGGTGATGCAAGATGCATGGCACGGCTTCAAATTGTTGAAGTTGCTTCGAATTCAAACAATTTAAAGCTGCGGGGTGAGGGGGAAGATGCATGAAAAATGGTAAAACCTACAATTTTTATTGACATATCCCATTCCTTGTCTCATAAAATACACAAAAAAATCATTAGCCGTTATAACTGCATAAACAACACAAAAATTAAATCATAATAGTTCATTTTGCACCATTTTGCATACATCAACTGTTTTTCAATTTCATAATTTTGTCATACAAGATTTCATAGACAATTTCCCCTCTTCAAAGATTTGACTTCAATGCCGTTCATACAAAATCACACGAATGCTTTTTAGGTCCATGTGATAGTGTATTATGTACCGTAAACTGCATGTACATAAAAAGGAAAGAAGGTAGGTAGGTACCCTCACAGAGATACGGAACATAACAGGAAAAAAAATGTTATTTGGGTTTGCAGAAAGGCGCCATTCTGAAGTTGCACTTTAGTCTGAAGGGGATCGACAAGCCGGTGGACACGATGTTCGTAGGCACTTCCCCCGAGCTGGAGGTGGCTCTCTATTCACTCTGCTTCCTGACGCGCATGGACCGCGCTTGTCCGCTATCGCTGGCCAACCAGCCCTTCAACCTGCGCACGCACAACTTCCGATATCGCAGCAAGAACATGATCGGGAGCGCTTTCCCGGAAATTTAAATTACTATACCCATATCACACTCGTTATTATTGTACTACTTTTTATCAATAAATAATGCTCATTTTAAATAATACTTCTCAAGCTGTAATATTTGTATAAAGATAGAAAGTATTGCTTGTTATGCCTATTCATTTTGTTTTGTTGTATTTTCGTGAATAAAAGCTTTTTTATTGACTTTTGTTGAAGTCGTTTGATAAATCTAAAACCGAAACAAAAAAGGTGTTTTAATTATTGCAGTTTGTTGATGAGTATTTTCTTTATTCGATTGAAATAATGATTTACGATGTAGGTAGTGTAGGTACTAACTAATGTTACTGTAGTTTGGTTTTCCCGCTAGCGATGAGTGACACCTGGCGGGCAAACGCGCAATTAAAGTGCCCGCGCAAACTCTGCTCAGCTGTCCCGTGCTAGGTGTACGTAGTAGGTTAAGTGAATATTGTGAATTTGTATTGCGCCGAAAGCCGAGTACGTCAAGTGCATCGGTCGAAAATGCATCGGGCGGGATTATTCGGTTTAAATCTACTGGAGTCCGCAGCTCCACTAGTCAAATTCTTCCCGAAAAAGAATGAAGCCATTCGCATCCCGAATCGACTGTGCTCAACGAAAGATATTTTAAACGAAGCTTACAAGAGAACTAAAGTGAAATGCAGATGTAAGAGTCTATTTTTGAATGTAACATTCTTATTTGTCAACTTACATAAGGACAAAATAATAAATATTGCATCGTGACTTGACTGAGATCTGTTGTTTGCGTATTTTCAGCGAAAAAGCTGCCGCAAGATGTCAACCACCAGGGAGTATTTGCGTGCAATGAACTGGATTTGGAGGAAGTGCAAGTTTACGGCTTTGATTATGACTACACGCTGGCCCATTACAAGGAATCTCTCGACTATTTGCTGTACAATCTCGGCAGAGATACCCTCGTTCAGAAATACAAGGTATTGGCACAATATAACCTATAATGAAATGATTTTATTTTAATGTACAATATTAACACGTTTATTTGATTACAGTATCCACCCGACATACTCAAGTTAGAATATACGCCGGGTTTTGCAGTTCGTGGACTTCATTATGATATAGAGAAAGGGGTCCTATTGAAGTTGGATTCCTTCTTGCAAATTCAGTTTGGTTCAGTTTACAGAGGCCTGACACCTCTCTCTACTGATGAGGTGCTGGGTCTCTACAAGAACAGGATTATCCCCATTGCGTACGTCGAAGGCCACTCCAAGAATGAAAAGGTAATTTAAAGTTGTTGACCTTTATATTTGCATGCTTTAACTTTCATACTTCTTGGGTAAATATTTATGTAGTTTGATGTTGAATATGAATTGAGGGTCTACTTAATAAAATGGAGAAATAGAAATAGAACAAGTACAATGTAATCCCTGTAATTAGTAAACAGAGATTTGTATGTGATAGTATTCATGAACTTATAATAGTATATTGTAATCTTTGTGGAGTGACTGTAGAAATGCGTCACTGACCGTAGATAATATTTGTACAGTAAATTAATTAAAACAGCACAAATAGATGTTTTACATTATTTCACGTAATGTGTCTAATATAGTATTGAACATATTATTGTACATGTAGAATACGTAGAGCAAAGTAGATAATAATTATATTAGTTTATGTTATCAAACATACTAATTTCAGTTGTCTGTGCTGTGCGTTAGTTCTGTCTGAAATCTGGTTCAATTAACTTTAATTTGCTTTCAATGTATCATTTTCAAAATTGGAACTGATTAGTTAAGAATTCAGACAAACGATAAAGTACCAACCTATAAAATAATATTTTTAACGGAATATTATTTTGTTTGTCATTTTCAAAATTGGAGTTGATTTGTCGATTCAGATTTTGATTTTTCACGGTTCGGTGCTAGAAATTAATATTTATTATTATTTGTAATTCCAGTAATTATTATGCTAGTGGTTGAGTTTGCGTTTATATGTTAAAAATTAAGTAGATGTTCCCTTTCTGTCTAGAATCTGCTTAGAAGTAATGAATCTTGTTTTTATAAATTTCCCAGAATTTCATTAATATTGAATTAATTGTTTTTTTTTTTTTAAATATACATAGGTAGGTCTACCCAGTCTATAATGTCTATTCTGAAAAGGATAACTGCAGTCTTTAAAATATTACATACTAAATTCAGAACAAGTAATAGACAATTTAAGGGGTTTTCGAGATGGGAATTCATATTTAAAGCTGAACTATAAGTGTAGTTGCGCTTGTCTGCGTGGCAATGCGCCTGCTATTGTGAATATTGATTGTGATGAGTTGTAGGACACACACTCAAAGATGATACACCTGGCCGACCTGTTCTCCGTGCCCGAGGTCAGTCTGCTGTGCAACGTGGCTGAACTCTTCATCCGCAACCACATTGACTACCATCCTGAGATCCTGTTCAGAGACGTCAAGGTGACCACTTTATTACTTTACCAACTATCCATAAATAGATTACTCAACAGGGATGGCCAACAACAACTGGTCACATTTTCCAGGTCTTCTATTTTATTTTGAAAACTACTTCTCTTAATGCTTTTTTCATAAAATTATGTCTTTATTTATTATCTGTGATTAGTTTCACAAGCATTTTTTTATGTGAAACTGCACACTTCCCGACTACTCCTAACTGTCTGGAGCCAGTGAGACTATAGCTTCCCCAATCGGGTTATGTTGTGAGGCTGAATGTAATAAGGAGGGGAATCAGATGGGGAAGAGGAAGGTGAAGAAGTACCCGGCTATTCAGATCTGGTCACCAAACACGGCCTAAGCCATTTCAAGCAACCTTTCAATTTAAATTAAGTGTTGAACATA
Organism: Hesperophylax consimilis; assembly: GCF_061612785.1. Lineage (NCBI taxonomy): Eukaryota > Metazoa > Arthropoda > Insecta > Trichoptera > Limnephilidae > Hesperophylax > Hesperophylax consimilis. Next base: position 659,132 of record NC_142838.1, on the reverse strand, counting down.
AACATGTTGTCTTATAGATAATACCTAAGTTATATAAACTTGCACACAAACAATTATATGCATTAAACAATCTACATTAATTATGTTTAAATTTTAATCTTAATGTTTGATATTTTTAATTTTTATTTGTATCTTTTTAATATACATATACTTTTTCTTTATTTTTCAGTTTACTATTAATTTTAATATACTTGTTTTTAGTTTTATTTATCATCAAATTTGTTTTTCTTTTTTTTCTTCTCTAATTCTTTCTTATGTTTCAATAAAATAGTATTTTTTAGTTCTTCTAAGTTATTTTTATTATTATTACTTCATTATGATTTATACTTACATACTTATGTTACTATAAGTATTTTTTAGTTCTTTTATGTCATTGTTATTATTATTTCATGTATAACTACCACAACACGGGCATTAGCCTAGTATGGTAGTTAAAAAAAAATGTCTAAACATGTAACTTGTAAACATTTATTAAATAATAAAAAAAAAAAAAATAAAAAAAAAAAAAAAAAAAAAAAAAAATTCTGAATGGTAATATTACACCAGGGCGATACTGAGAGTATCTTCCACTCTGGAATGTGCTGCAAATATACTATTATTTTAAATGAGTAAATTGTGAAATAACACAAATTAATCAAATAAAATTTACTTGCGCACGCCGTGACTCGAACCCGTGACCTCTGGCATGCTAGTCAAGACGTCGAGGGGTAAGGTTTGTTTTTTCTGAGATAATATAAGTAACTAATTAACCTTCATGCTGCTCGCTGCAGGGGTAAGCAGAGAGGATAGACTGCCAATCTACCAAACTCTGTCTCAACAAACACTCCTTGCTTGCCTTGATAGTCAGGCATGCTCGACTTCTTCCACAATTAATATTCCTTTTTTGTATAATATTCTTTTGAGACAAAAGAACATTCCAAATGCAATTATTTGCAGTCATTTCAAACAATCATTTGAACAATCCATCTTTTATCTGTAGGTCTCTTATATTTTCTGTCATCTTGCACGTCTGGCGAGTTTTGCATATACGGGACTCGCAAAACGTGTGAGACGTGCAATACTTGAGAACAAATACTACATACGAAAGAATCTTTGAGATATCCATTCCATCTGTTCTAGTATATATGCTTCACCTCTAACGATCACGTCATCTTCAGATTTGTAAACTAGTTAACTATCCCGCAGCTAAGTGGGGGAGTAGGTAGTACCCAAAATTACTATCCTCCTTATATTAGCTTAAATACTTATAAATACATAAGTTACCATTAATAATTCACTGAATAATTGGGATTTCTATAGTTTAGAAGCCCATAGGACAGAAAAATGCATGGGGTCATCGGAAGACCCACTTGGTTACAGACGTTTTGTTTGGCATCTTGGCCTGTCGAGAGTTAAAATAATGTACCAGTCTGAAGATGAACATAACAGGTTGAAACACGGTTGGGTGTACCAATAAACAGTGGAACAAATAATTTAGATTTTTTTATTAAATCATTGCAGTTAATGTTGATTGTTACTTTATCTTTACTGTCTTGCGTCATCGAGTAACCCATTCGTCATCGAGTAACCTATTCGGAATATTCTTTTAATGTAAAATGTCTATCCCAACAAGTTAAGCACCCCTGCTATAGGAGATAACTGGCGGATCAGTTGCTGGACAATATTATGTCAGATTGGCTCTTCAGAACCAAAGTGATCCATATTGAATGGTGGTGCGCTAAAGGGCTTTAATCAATTTAGTTCTGTTTCTCAATTGACCAAAATAAGGCTTATTACTAATATTAACAAAGAAAAGAGGAGCTGTGTCATATCTTTGACCTGATATTTCTAAAATCTTTAAAAGTCAACAAGATCAGGTATCGCATTAAAATTGATTTTAAGTGATAGTAATTTTAGTCAGCGCAGATGACCTGATTCTGGCTAGTAGCTTTTTACATGTGCAAGGTGCTTTGGTCGCCAACTGCACAATTGTAATGTCAAACAGCTGTATGTGCATTTCATTGATGTCATCATTTGACGAGAAATAAATCTCCGAGACCGTTTTATTATTTAAAGTATAAAAATAGTTTAAACAGTTGCATCGCTCAGTTTCCCTTTATTGCTTCTGGTAGCGGTGTTTCTAGTTGTGTCTAAATCATGTATGCCTTTATGGCTATTATTGTGTTAGGCCGTTCTCTGGGTCCGTATGGGGGACACGAATGTGGCAATCATTATTAGCCAACCTTTACAGTCGTCTCATCGTAAACGTTTTATTGTATTTAATTGAACATAATTTATGGCTGGCAATCGAGTGAGTTCTCCTTGTGCACCGTTTTAGCTCCCTATCAATTCTTATTTGTTGCTCAGTTAAACAGCAGTATGGTACACTTACTGGAAAAAACAAAAAATTTTCTTTTTTATTCACTTTATTTGGTCCAACAATTTTCTTTAAAAAACATGGTTTATTTACATTTTTTTTTTTTTTTTTTTTTAATTTTTATTGATAAATATAAACAAGGTTACAATTTTATAACAATATAAACACCCATATTTCAATCACTCTCCTAATAAAGCAACCGCTTGTGTTTAGGAGAGGACAACAAAATATTTTTACATTTGTTTAAATTAAACAAAAAATATTAGTAATTTAACAAAAAAATAACAATAAAAGAATAAAAATATAGGTTAATTAATAAATGATTCACAGAATTGAAAAGGCCAAAACATATTTCTAAACAATAAGTAAAGTTATGAGGTGGTACAAGAGTATTTTAATTTAATTTTTTTTAAATATTTTTCGTAGTTTTCTTCCGATCGTATATCAAGGGGTAATTGTTCATTACATTTTTCCCATTGTGACGTGATATTTATAATTTTAATGACAGGAAGAAATCACACGGGTGTCCAGGGACTGGAGAATGGTAGATGTCCAGATCCCATTTTTGGGATTCAATTGGCTGTTGGTCTTTTTCCTGAATTACCCCGCATATGAATGACACTTTTCTGCAGGGATGTCACTTTATGAGCTGTGGCACTATCTCTTTGAATTATTACTATTTAATGAGCAGGCAGCATTCCGTTGATGTGCTCCTAATTAATTTCACAATAAGTTCTAAAATAATTGAGTTCATTAAAATTTAAATATAGTTGAATTCTTTCTTCTCTCCAAAATTTGAATCTAATATTGTATCAAAACTAGCAAAAAATGTATCTTTTAAATGATTAGTTTTAGTTTCCTTGTGTCTTTAGCGTTTTCTGAATTGCACATATTTACACTTACACTAACTAGGTGACTGACAATTAGAAATGAATTAACTTACTACTAATGTACCACTAATTAATGTATTTGCTTTGTAGAACTCGGTTAAAAGTTGTCACCCCGTGATGCACAGTATAGTCTCAGAGAATGTCCGGGAGTACATTTACGAGAACCCGGATATCAGGAAATACTTCCACAAGCTCGTCAGCGGGGATAAGAAGCTGTTCCTTGTCACCAACAGTCCTTATCACTTTGTGTGAGTTCATTTATCCATCTTACTACTGCTGTAAAGTGACTTACACAGCTTCACATCGCCTGTCTAACTGCCTGCCCTCTGAAGAAAATACAAGTATTTCACTATGTCTAACCAAATTCATGGAGCCATTTAAAATATTTTGTTTTACTGGACTGTACAGTACCAGTTTAATATAAAATTTTTACATATTCCTCATTGTAATATTTTTCAGAGGTTATTCTCTTAAATTAGGCGTGGGCTAGTGGCTGGCCTATAGATATTAATTTGTGTAAGGTTTTGTATGTTGAAATCTTGCATCAGCAGTTGCAATTTTATATACCTTCTCGTATTTTCATGGTGCATCCCACCAATTATTAATAATGACTACCATGTCGTCGCCCTTCAGGCAAAAGCCACCAAAGTTCTACCTGTATAATAATAGAAAGCAGTTAAAAGCACTCAAATAAGATTATTCCTCTAACATTTATATTTAGATAACTCAAAACTTGTGCATGTGAATTGGTGACTTTTACCTGAGCGGTGACCACATGTTCTCTGCACTTTCTAGTTTACAAATCTGTGCTGTTATTGTTATCTGCATTGGTTTTATGAAAATAAATCAACTTCTTTATGCAAACTGTACTGCACATGTGTAAGTGTAGTGCTTAATTTATATCAACGCCTGAACATAATAAATAAACTTCATCTAAAGAAAGTAGTAAAAAATAAAAGAAAGTATCATGAAAGTAATATTCTGTTTGGTAAATAACAGCAACGCAGGCATGGGCCTCATCGTGGGCCCCGACTGGCGCGACTTCTTCGATGTGGTCATCGTGTCGGCCCGCAAACCTCGCTTCTTCACTGAGACCTCCCGGCCCATCCGCGTTTTCGACCAAACCTCGGGCACACACGTATGGGATAAGGTGTCCAAGCTGGAGAAGGGAGTTATCTATTACGAGGGCACGGTGCGGCAGCTGCAGGACCTGACGGGATGGAGCGGGGAGCACGTGCTATACTTCGGGGACCACCCTTACAGCGACCTGGCCGATGTCACTCTGCAGCACGGCTGGAGGACTGGAGCTATCATTAACGAGCTGGGGGTAGGTTCCATCCAACCAACCATTCCTTCAACTCTAATCCGGTTTTAACTTGACCGTTTAGCATTTCGTCTGTCTGTAAATTGGTTTGTTTCCATTTCGAGATTGTGGCCATTTTAATGGTTCTGCAAAGACACTTTTTTCAAATGTAAAATCGTCATGTTTATTTGAATTTTCTTATTTGGATTTTTTTTGAAATATTATGTGGTACCTATATATCTGAAGAATGTTTTAAAAAAGAATTGTCATTTAAATAGGAACCTGTTAGGCCGTCCGCAGTTGTGAGACTTTAGTTTTGGCGACATATGGGAACTTTTCCAAAATTCATACACATTCAAAACAAGTCTTCCTAAACTGTTGCAAAGCAACTGCCACCGCAACTAAAGTCTCTTGTCTGCGGGCTTCCTTACAAAGTTTATTTGGACAAAATGGATAATTCCTTTTATGAAATAATTTTTTTAAATGTAAATTGTATGCTTTATCATTAAGTAGTTAGGTATTTAAGTACCTATTTATAAATCTTACGATTTCAGAGGAAATTTTGGTTTTGATTTATACAGGGTGTCCGGAAACTCGTAGTACAAGCGGGAAACTGGTGAATCTACATCACATTTGGAGTCGATTTTGTAGTATATTTTTTTTTTATTTGAGCTTTCGTTATCGAGTAAATCGAGTTTGAAGTTGATTTTTTTTTTTTAATCAAATTCTTATAAATTATTACTGAAGATCAAAGTACCCAACTAATTAAAACTATTTGAAAGTAAAACAAATGAAGAAACTCGGATTTGAAGCATTATTTTGAAATCACCCTTCATTTAACCCGGTGTAATCATAAAATATTTCTGCTCTGCAGGGTTAAAACATCTGTTATTCAACCCTAAACACCAGAAAAAACTTTAACCCTAAAATAGCCGAAAAATATTTTTTTTTGGTTTTTTTTTTTTTTTTTTTGAAAATGCTCAAATCAAAAAACTTTATGTTTTTTTGGGTTCCCCATGTGGTGTAGATTCTCCAGTTTCCCGCTTGTACTACGAGTTTCCGGACATCGTGTATAACAGAAAATTAGAAACAAATTTTTTTTGGACCCGAGGTCTACTGTTCGTAGAACTACTAGTATAGCTGTCCTTACCTAAACATTCTTCTGTTTTGTTGATAATATTCAGCATGAGATCAAGACGTTGAACAACACAGAGTTTAAGGAGAACGCCAACTGGCTGCAGATGCTAACGCAGCTGATTGAGGACCATCAGGACTTTGGGGGTGACGAGGCCAAGATGATGCTGCAGAAGTGGATGAACGAGAGGGATGTCTTGAGGTATGTGGACAGGTTTTATGAATAGTGCGACTAACCTATCTGATGTACAGTTCTCTCTCACTAATCCGCCACCCTGAAAAGCGAGCGTCCAAATATTGAAAAGGGCTGATTATTGTGCATACATTCAAAATATGCTTAAAATAGGTATTTCTTAAAAACAAACAGCTTCATAGAGGACAGGGCACTGAGAGAAAAGCCCCTGCACGAGTTAAAATTTTCCTACCAACCAGGTAAGTCGGTCGACGCGGCACTGCTCAGGACCGGGGAACTTATGGTAGGACTCTTCCTGGATACAGAGGGAGCATTCAACTGCACCAGCATTCAAATCCATCAATGAAGCGGCAGAAAGACATGACTCAACAAAACCACCAGAAGGTGGCTGATAAACATGCTCTCAGGCCGGATATATGGTGACAAGGGGCAAGGTGAACATCGGAGTATTAGTGAAACGAGGCTGTTCAAAGGGACGGGTTTTGTCACTCTTGCTGTGGAGCCGAGTGGTGGACAACCTAATCTTGAAGCTCAACAACACGAGGCTATATGCACAAGGGTATGCGGATGATATTGCAACCATAATAAGGTGTTAGGATGCAGACATCACCAGAGGCCTTATACAGTCAACACTGGCAACAGTGTAATAATGGAGTGAAGAAACAGGGCTATCACTGGTGAGGAATGCAGGATTATTCTTGAAGAACTTGATACAAAGGAATTGAGGGCAACAAGGGGCTGAGGGACTAGCAAGGAAAGAGGCGAAAGCACCACTTGCGGGATAAGCTGCCGGAAGCTACGAACTGCCGGCCTCTGTGTTTCCTCCCTCCTACAACATGGGACTCTTCAAGACCCATGTTCACTCCTTCCTCTCCACAAAAAGACCCTCCACACAGCATCCCAAAAGATGACATAGGCCCTGAGGGAAATTATTTTCTTCAGGGCCTCCTGTGTGGAGTTAATATAAGATGACAGCTTCCCACTCAAAAATACATATTGAAAGGTAGATCAAATCCCAGCAATGGAAGGAATGGCAGAAGGCACCCGGAATGAGGCAACCCAAAGTACTTATAAACGGACCAGACCCTAGACGAACCTGGCAACTACTCAATAAATGGACAGAAAATCACTGAGGGAACTGGTAGGACTACTAACTGGTAAGATACTGCCATCTCAGGAAACACATGCAGTTGTTGGGAATAAAAAACACTAATAGATGCAGGAATTGTGAAGAGGATGAAGAGACTCAAATTCACCTATGCTCAAATACCTTGGAAGACACATTGAACCAGAAGACTTATCAGCCACATATCCAATGATAACCCTTGTGAACTATATCACAGGGACCAGGTTACTGTTAAAAGGAATGACCTAAAATGGGAGATAGCACAATGCGTCTATGGCCTCATTATATAAGTGCTCATTATAGGTAAACCATCCCCTCTATAAAACAATATTAAAAACAAACACCGCTATCATTCTTTCATGAAATTTCCATTTTTTGGTTTGAAGTTAAGGTGTCATGGTTAGCTTGCAAGAAGACTCCACTTTTGTAAAATTATTCAAACAAGGATCATGGAAGAACAAAATAAACAGAAGTACATGTGACAGTTGCTAGAATATACAGAGGACTAATCGAAGTGTCCTAAAACAACAATAATTAATGTGTGGCTAATTAAATGGTCAGCTACAGCAAGCTAGACGGCGTTAAGTATAGTATAGGTGTTCAAACCTTGGCTTGTATTATAAATGCTCGTTACCTTAAATAAATTACATTATTCTTTGAAGATGGACTTATGGTTATGACTTCACCAAGTTATCATTCAGATTCTTTTTGGTTTCAGAGGATAGTTATATTAGTCAATTACTAACATTGTCTCCATATATGATTTGGAAATATTATAAAGGAAATATTTTCAGGAACGAGATAAAGTCGGTGTTCAACCCGCAGTTTGGCAGCGTGTTCCGTACGTACCACAACCCCACATACTTCTCGCGCCGCCTGTTCAGGTTTGCTGACATTTACACGTCGCGCATCACCAACCTCAACAAGTACTCACTCACGCACACCTTCTACCCGCGGCGTGGCGTCATGCCCCACGAGTACTGCTCCTACTTCATGTGAATACTCCAACCAACAGTATACTACGTCCAACCACTAGTCTCAACGTGATAACTTCAAATTGCCGTGTGCAGATTAAGGAAATTCATTGGTATATTTATCATGCGTTAAATCACTTCCACCTATTATTTATATTTCTAATTTGTCTTTAGTGCATTACCATGTACATGTGCCGATACCGTGCCAGAATGCACTTGTTTATTTCAGTGTTATATGTAATGTAATGCATGACCGTGTTAACTGCTAACCTAACAGTGATATTTATTGATATCTAAGTATGGAGCAAATTTGCATTTTACATGGATTTTTAATTTTTTAAACATATTGTTACTTTTTATTGAAGCGTTAATTGTTTAAACCAGCTCAGTTATTCATATGCATGTTGATCTCTAGAGACTGGATTCAAAATCAGTAGCTTTTAGAATGATAGTAGATAATAATGAAGGTATTTTGTGAAAATTTAATTTGGTTGATGAGATTTAAGAAGCAGTCAAAGTTGACTACATAATATTATAATAATTATTGAAGGTTATTTACTCGCGTTTCCCCTATCGGGGAGGTTTAGTTTTGGGATGGATTTTTATGGAGGTCCTTATTGTGCTATCAGATCATGTTGCCTTAAGGATGTGATAGTTGTGCAATCATTTAAGACAATATCCCTTGAAAGTATTTTCATATGTTGTATTATTGTAAGTAATTAAAATATTATGTTATACTTGAAAACAAATGTTTTTAAAAGGTTTGTAATATGAAGTCATAGAGTAAGGAATAAGACAAGAAGTGCCTTTTGTAGGCGTGTTTCGTGACCCAAATATAAACCCAATATGGGCCTATATTTCCATACACAACTGTGTTTCACTGTCGTTACGAAATTCAAATGGGAGTGAAGACTGCATGTCAAATTGTCTAGAACCAAAATGTACAAAGTCAGTGACACATTAGTTTATATTCAAATTTGTATGGAAGGCGCTTCTAGTTTTCTTCTTTATTCTATGTATGAAGCCATGTTCAGTAGTTATAAGAAATTCTGAATTAATTACCTAATGTAAAATGAATGTTGCTTGCCATTATTGCCCCTTTATTTAATACTGGATGTTACATAGACATTATCCTAGTTAATGTTATATTACACTCTCCTAGAGACTAAATTAAGACAGATTCTTTTAATGACGGTTATTGCAATGTTTTTGAAACCTTTACTCGAGTTATTTTATTGAATGTGGAAAAAGAATGCTGAAGTCCTCCGTCAACCTTGTTTGAATGTCCATTAGTTTAATAATGACATTTTAAATTTGGAAGTTAATAATTAATACTCAAATATTTTGTAAAAGACATATTGTATTACTTTTATACTTCATTTTTATATTATACTTCATTACAATGCAGTTTTGGTGTGAGTTTAGATGACATGTGAGCTAAGTAATTTATAAAGGTTCTCCAAATATCGTCAGTGTTTTACAGAAATCATTAATTAATAATTTTAGAGAAGCCCTTTTTAACATTTTCTCATTATTTTTTCATAAAATATGTACATTTTCACGGATGAGTCTTAGCTTGTCACTTACACATGAACAAATGTAGGTAGGTATGTTGCGTCATCTGTGCAGGTTAATGTTTTCACAAATAATGCATTTTGTAAAATTGGCTTATTTGATCTTTTACAAAACACCGACGATATGTACCTGAATCTGTCACTTTCACTAATTATTTTTAAACTTTATTAATTTAAAATCTCATATGACTGATACCAAAGTTAGTGTAAGAAAATTAGTTTAGATCTTAAATATTGTTTAAGTTAAAGGTAGAAGATCAGTATTTTCTCTGGTAGATTTGTTGTACCCTGTTATGTGAACATCGCCTACAATGATATGTACTGAGAATGATCTCTTTAGAAAAATAAAATACGTAGTTTAATTATATGCAACAAAGACATTATTTCATTCCTACTCCACACTCCGATTATAAAAATCCAAATAAAACTTTGGACTGAAGGCGTAAATCTACTTCAGTCCCAACACTCTTGAAGAATCACGATTAACTCACTAGCACACGTCTGACTTGAAAAACAAGCGCCTTGTTGTGGAGCCAACTATTGAAATGCGGCCTTAAGGATTCTGAATTGTGTAAATGAGGACTCGTACAATCTACAGAATATATTGTAGATGGATGTCCACTCCACCAGTTTTGCAAGCTGCACGTTTATGCTGAATCAAGTGACTTCCGATGCCGTCAACTGACGGAATTACCTCAGCATCTCACCAAGACCTCAGCTCTCCACCATATGGATAAGAAGTTAAAATAAAACACTTATTAATTGTCTTGCGGAGAATTGAATCCATGGCAAGATGCTTGTGGAGTCACGTGATGTGTACACGCTTTGGTATTTTGTTTTTATATTACAGTGCCTTTTTTAATAGTAAGAATTTTGGGCAAGCATTTGTGTTGGATTTAGTATTACTAAGAATTAGTGCAGACTCGTGGAAAATTACGGGATAGTGTGAACGAGTTTCCTAATATTTTATTTATTCTGATAAAAATATGTTATATTCAAAGAATTAATAACGGCAATCAAATTAGTTTTTTGATATCTGAAAAAAATAACATTAAGAGCTTTCATAGTGAATGTGGATAAAATTAATGCAAATGGTGTCTCGTAATGTCGCACAATACACCATTCAGTACAATTCATAATTGGAATGGCAGTGTTGCAGCTGCAGTACCGCAGCGTAAGTACTGTGATGTCACAAACTTTTCAGCCTGCCGCAAATATTAACATTTTGACGGCTCATGTCTTTCAAAAATTAATATGATACATTTGTATAAAAATAGGTTTAGGCGCGTTACGCAAATATATGTACTATCCATTCCTGCATCCATCCTTGTTCTTAATAGGAATGCTTGATGTCAACACCTTAGATCCCTGCCGAAAAACATTTTTTTAAGTTAGCTCTGCAACTGTACTTAATCCAACTATATTGGGAGACACTACTTTTAATCCAACTACATTGGAAAAGGAACTTTACTTAATCCAACTATATTGGAAGAGGAACTTTACTTAATCCTACTATATTGGAAGAGGAACTTTACTTAATCCTACTATATTGGAAGAGGAACTTTACTTAATCTGACTATTTTGGAAGAGGAACTTTACTTAATCTGACTATTTTGGAAGAGGAACTTTACTTAGTCCAACTACATTGGAAAAAGAACTTTACTTAATCCAACTATATTGGAAGAGAAACTTTACTTAATCCAACTATATTGGAAGAGTAACTTTATTTAATCCAACTATTTTGGAAGAGGAACTTTACTTAGTCCAACTATATTGGAAAAGGAACTTTACTTAATCCAACTACATTGGAAAAGGAACTTTACTTAATCCAACTACATTGGAAGAGGAACTTAAATGTGCCTAACAAGTATACTCGTGGGTGGGAGATCCAATGCATTTTTTAATGCTCCGAGAGCGAGGACTTCTGCCCATCAGAACGCGCCAATCAACAGAGACTAAACTGCTCAAATGTTCTTTTGACGCGTGTCACAAAATAGTAAAACTGCCCCCATGCATTGAGGTATATAGAGAGTCCATATTCCTTGCAAAATCAGTGAAAAGTATAACAACGTGTACCTGGGTCATTCCGCCGTTGCGTTCAAATTTGCGTGTTATGGTGGATTTTTATTTTTTTTGTTTTTGTACGATATATTTTTATAGAAATGTGTACCCGTATCTATCAGCTATAGTAACATGAAAAGGGCACCTTCGTACAACCTTCAGATATGAAGAAAATTGATGGAAGGTAACGAATGTGTCGATGGTAATGAAAAAACTGCTGGATGATAATTTGTACATTTGGATGGCAATGAAGATTGCCAGTATGGTTATGAAATAATCATGGATGCTAGTGAGAATGTTCAAGATTCTTAAAAAATTGAAGACTAATTAAATATAAAACAGAATTGAAATCGTAGCCGCAAAGTATTGTTTGACATGACGTGGTGAGCAGGTTATCAAGGAAAAAGGAAGGAAATAATTGAAGGAAAACCTATTGCAGTGAAAAATTAATTGCTTTATTGAGATGTTAATGGTCGAGATGAGATATACATGTAATCAGTTCTGTTGATTGATGTTTTTGTAAAATTTGTATGAAATGTTTAAAAAAGAATTGACAAAATATAAAAGTAAGAAAATGCAGCTGAAACAACACAATACAACTAAATCTATCCCCAATTAGGAGAAATTGTTTGGATGAGCTAAATGCTTTATTTAGATTTTTAAGTAATGTACGCAAGAAAAACAACTTTTCAAATATAGTTTTGCAATGAAGAAAAGATCAGAACTCAATTAGAATGTAGACAACATCAGGGGTACTCGACAAACACAACAGAACTAATAGGTACTACATACATATTCTTATACCAAAATAGGAATATGTGTAAGGAACTTTAATGAGATCACTAGTTGCCATTCCAATGAGCGTCGTCACTCAAAAACTATTTAAAAATAAAGTTAGGCAAATTTATGAAAGTTAATTGTCCTCTTCTAATCTCGTCTGGATCTTGCAAGCGCTGAACAATTTGTGATTCCAGACTAAAATCTTCGTAGCTAATATTTTATTTATTTACCTTAGCTTTTTTCTAAAAAAAAACTTTGTACTTGTGTTTTCCGATGATTTTGTTAATAATTTTGTATTGAACCACTATCCAGTCATCTATGTCCAATTTCAAGGCGCCTCCTTATTCTCTTTGTTAGTTTGTTTGTGCGGGAATTAGGCAGACTGCAGTTTTGGTTCAGTGGAATCAGGAACATCCATTTTTGGGGATCGCATGGAATTCTCGAAAACAATCCAGTGAGATCTATATTTACATAAAAGTCAAGTAGCTGGTGTTTTCTGTTCTTTATAGAACTTGTCGTGGAGGTTTTTGAAGTTATCTGTAAAACATATTTTTTAACCAAAAATCTAGGCTTTTCTTTTATTTTGTTTTTCTTGTTTCCTGCTATTTTCTTTCTAAAATTAAAAAGAACTTTGGTGAGGACTTTTTATTTCTTTAGCTTGTTTATTGTCTTTCAGTATTTCAATCTTAAACTGTCTTTTCTCTGTTTTTTCAAAGCCTTATATTATACATTTAATTGTCGAGACAGTGATTCACTGAACAACATATATTATTAACATCTTTGACTTTATTCGTTGGTATGTCTCTAACTATGTCGTTTACTTGCCGTTTTGTCCTGTTTTCGACTGGTTATGGTCAGGGGAGCATTTTGCACATTATTGGGTTCTAGCTGACTACCCGGCGTTGCTTGGGGACTTATAAATAGTTTGGGATGGTGAGATGTTTTGAGGTGGTGAGGCTTTTTTAAGATATACAATTCCGTAGTACATTATTATGATGTATCTCATAAGGTTAAGCCAGCGTGTTAGCAATGTAAGGGCCCGAAAGTAATTTTTTTACGACTTAATTAGAAAACGCGATTACGAAATGCGATTTAAACGAAACAACGGAATGGCCCACCTTCAGTAGAGTATTGTCAATGTGATAACAGGATACGGCGAGCAATAAAACACGGCAAGGATTACGCGTGGGTTAGCCTTTACGCAAGTGAAAGTGCTCATTGCTCAGCGCGAGTTGGGTTGGTGTTAGTTATCGAATGGGGAAAAACAGTTGTTGCGCTATCGTTAGTGCGTTTCTGCCGCGTGTCGGCTGTTGGCGTCATATCCGTGATTGCGGCGCAGTTACTGTGACACTATTAACCCCTTTCTAGGCCCTGCTGTTACTCCTAACCATCTCTGATTTACATGGCGATATTACAAAAAATAGTCTAGTATGGCGGGTTTTTTATTTTTTTTTCGTCAGGATTTCTAATAAAAAACTTGATCAACTGTTAAAAGAAGTTCACACTTGTCAATATGCTTTCAAGTGTCGAGTTGATCAAATAATATTGAAACGTCTGAACCTGTTAGTATGGAGGTTCCGGCGGACCTACACTATTGGATGGATTTGAATTAAAATTGCTAACACATGTCAGTTGCACGAGTTTATTTTAAACTGTAGGTAGGTATCATAATAAAGGATAATGCCAGGGGCGTATAACTCCCGCATGACCTTGTAACCCTGATGGGAGGAGTTATTCAATACCCAAATTCTTATAGACAAAGCTGTTGTGGCTGAAAGCTCAGATCTCATTGGCTTAGAGCAAAAATTGTAGTTTGATCTCTCGCTCTCTACCATAGCGACTTGTGTAACAGAAAGAGAAGCTAAGCATGCTTTATGCTCCGATAAAAATTAACGGTAATTTCCAAGACGCCATTTCGTAAGTTGAAAAGTCAGTTGATGTTTTTACGTAAATATTTTGAATTTTCTTTCACCCATCTAAAAATAATGTTACGTGCTAGAATTCTTCAAGGTGATAAATTAATGCCGTGTTGTGTTAAAGTGTGTTATCCGGTCTATCTCCACCAATTGAAAGAAGGACCCGAACGCGTTGTAAAATGCAGGTACTAACCTCTCGTTCTTTGATACAATGTTCCTGATTTCTGAATGTACTTCATTGGCTAATAATTTAATTAATTTTCCTTTTCAGACCTATCCGTATTCCGACGCGATACAATACCACGTATTAGGATGCTAAAACTGCTAAAAAAAGCCACGATTACATCATACAAGGTCATTTAAACCTTTCCAGAATTGCATCATGTAAGTATTCAGATTTAACCAGCATTTTCCATGATGTTTGCTGACGACAGAGCTGTGGAAATTATATGAAACCCTTGCAGGAGAATTTGAATAACTTCTAGTGCTGTGGCAATAATAATGAACACTTAAATTTGTTGAATATGTATTTTGTGTATATATTCTTGTATTTTTGTGCAAGGTCAAATTAAATCCTATTAAGTTGTTGCAGTAAGACTGGGTTCGATTCCTAGTTGAGACCGTTACTTTTTATTTTTCTGTGTCTTGTTCTGTTTCATGTTTTGTTTAGATATATTAGTTTTATCTTCTACTTCAATGATAAATCAATGCTCAATACATCGGTTGTACTGACCATGTTTTGTATTACTGTCCATTGTCTTTTTGAAAATAAAAAGTATTTTTATGTGTGCATAGCTGTGGGTTTTTTTTTATTTTCCTTTTCCTGCATTCCAATATTTTTATTTTTAAAATATAATTTTTGTGGGCTATTGAATGAACGATGTTCTCTGGGTGTAGTTATATTGTTTATGGTTACACTTTTTTAAATGGCCTTGAGATTTATTTATGGTCCACGATATATTTACCTGTCTGGACCAAACGACCGTTTTATCTGTGGTTAAGGGGGTGACAAAATGGCGCCATACAAAAAGCCCGAAGATATCGATCTAGAGAGTGGTTTATTTATGGATAATGCTCTTGAAGCCGAAACAACAGGGACACACCTCTGAGCGCGATATCTGAAGGGCAACAAAATCCCCCGCCGCGCCGTAGAACGAAAATAGCGAAGCAGTAATAATAGTGAAGCAGCCGTGCACCAAAATATGCGATGTGCGGCCTTGGTGTATTGGACAGACCTGCGGTGGAATTTGCCCTATCAAATCTCTAAAATAATATGGGCAATTGACGACAAGTGACGAGGTCGTGTAAAATATAAATAACTTACATCCGTAGAAACATTTGAGATTTTAGTAATACGTGAGCGTCGAGTAAACTCTCGTTATTAATGTTATTTCGCCTTACGATATCGTCCCCTTGCAAGCAAGTATTCGCGCGTCACAGTTCACCAGTGTATTTTTATAAATTTTACAGTCGCCCATTTTTTAATAAGAGGTAAAATATGACCCCAAGCTTAAATATTCCCAAAGGCGTAAATATTATGTTAAACATGACACTATTTTGTGGGTGCGTGTCTTCAAATGGTGTACCAGAAGCCGCGGCTTTGCCTACTCGGTGTCTTCAAATGGTGTCCCAGAAGCCGCGGCTTTGCCTACTCGGTGTCTTCAAATGGTGTCCCAGAAGCCGCGGCTTTGCCTACTCGGTGTCTTCAAATGGTGTCCCAGAAGCTGCGGCTTTGCCTAATCGGTGTCTTCAAATGGTGTCCCAGAAGCCGCGGCTTTGCCTACTCGGTGTCTTCAAATGGTGTTCCAGAAGCCGCGGCTTTGCTTACTCTGTACTTCGGTAGCACCCACTAACTCATTACCTTACTCCAAGGGAAATCTCGATATGAAAAAATGAATTTTCCTATTTTATGACAAACGTGCATGAATATACCAACCTGCTTCATCTGCCTAGCTACAAGTGTAATACGTGAAGAATTAATTGTCCACCTACCGCGGAAGTACGAGTAATATTAAGTCGTACGTACTTACCTATGTGAGTTAATGTGGCTCAAACAAGTTGCGGCCATTGTTTTGTGTTAATTACTGCGTTTAATTTTGAATAAGCTGACATAAATAATATAAAATGAAAATACTACATAGCTTAGTGCCGGCACTTATCCAAAAAATGACGGCCCATTTAAACTAGGCTAAGCGCTACCACATCACTAAGACAGGTGAGAAAGTATTCGTTCGAATTGATCATCAAATAGTATAGATATATTATCTAATAATCAGCTAGATTATTTAGCCCTTTATAACATAAAAGTGAGAATCGCATTAAAGTCTTGCAATGGAAGAGAAGTGAAATTTGACGACATTCGAAAGTCTGTGAATAAAGCTAAATGAATAACAAATAAAGTATGAAGATTTATAAATTAGGCTATACAATAAGGCGTGATCGCAACCACCAACACCTACTATAACTAGTGCAACTATAAACAAAGAAGGTCTCGTGGGAACTGTCCCTCTTGCTTTTATTTGGACAATGGTAGAAATAAGGCTGTTGGAGAAAAAGTTATTCAATTGTCAGCCTATTAAGGTTAACACGGCGCAGATATAATGAATGGTAAACAAGGTAGATAAGAAATCTCGTGACTTATTATTCACTACTACCTCTCAGAAGCTAGGCGTACTGTACAGGGCCCGCAGATACTGCAGATAGTACACAACTGCTGACCCAACTGTCGAATTTGGCAGCCATCTCTGGTCCGGAGCCCCTAAATACCTGAAAAAAACCCTTGACTCTGTGCAAAAACGGGCGGTCCGTTTGATAGATTCCCCAATCTTAACAAACGGACTGCAATCTTTAGAGCACAGGCGTCAGGTAGGTATGCTGTCCTTGTTCTATCGGTTTTACAATGGAAGATGCTCTGAGGAACTAGCGTCATTGACCCCTTCGGCACCGATGCATAGTCGGGATACACGCCAAACGCGCGCCCAACATTTGTAGACGGTTGACATTTGTCACATGAGAACGGGTCGCTTCTACGATTCGTTCTTAAGTTCAACAGCTCGGCTGTGGAACGAACTGCCGGCCTCTGTGTTTCCTCCCTCCTACAACATGGGACTCTTCAAGACCCATGTTCACTCCTTCCTCTCCACAAAAAGACCCTCCACACAGCATCCCCAAAGATGACACAGGCCCTGAGGGAAATTATTTTCTTCAGGGCCTCCTGTGTGGAGTTAATATATAAAAAAAACTTGATTATCATATTGCGCACCGTCCCCTTGCTACCCATGAAAACAAACAGCATCCTTCTAGCTTTATTTGAAACTTTTTGGCTCATCGTTAAATCATATTGCCACAGATAAAATGTAAGTATGGATGAAGAGGACACTACCTAATCGTGGTAAGTACCTATCTATATTGGAAACCTCGTGTCTTTTCATTTAAGGTTGTCATATTGCCCCCTAGTGTCCCAACTTTGCTAGATATACGAGTAAGTATCATTCAAGTTCAATAATTTTCCGGATATTGAGAATGAAGATTTGTATTGTTTAAAGAATAGGTACCTAATCTCGACATTAGTCGAGGTCATGCAAAATTTTCACAAATCGATTTTTTTTAAATGTGTCATATTTGCGTTTGCCTTACTCCTGTTAATTTTCTTCTTCATGTCACTATGACAAACAATAAGAGATTTTTGACAAAGAAATAATTTCACCGGGAGAATTTAAATGCAAATTGTGTTGCACCCACGAACAGGGATCGTGAATAACCTCATGACGCCATTTGCTAATTTCTCTTTCCGATCCAATACAACTTATTACTCATAAGAGTAATAAGAGCTCACGTTGCGGAATATTAAATCTATTGTATACTCATGCAACCGGGTGGAGGGGAAGTGGATCGAAGAAGCGGGTGTCGTTATTGCACATAGTTTTTTTGAATTTATAATTTACGACAGAATTCTATTAGGTTAAAACGGTCATATTGTTATTAAACCCATAATACTCGTACATTGAAGTTTGTACTCGCTTTCTTTGACACATTTATTGGTAATATTCACACCTAAAAGACTGATTACTCTTCTAAATAGGTACCTACCTACTCAGCAAAAAAGTCGAAAATTACTGTCTTTTAATGTGTAATCTTAACTCGTACCTTCTCAAAAGTTTTATAAAAGAGTAACAAAAAACTTACCATGGTATCGTATGGGTACATTTGATTCTCTACTCACAAGAACATCCGTCTTACGTAGGCACTTTTTCAAATTCACCACTAATTGCAATGTATGAATGTTAAATACATAATAAAGATACCTATGTCCTTTACGCCATTAATACATTCTGGTACCGGGGCAGCCGTATCGGGGTAGCCGTATCGGGCGAGTGCAGTATTCCCATTGCTCATACGCTCTGAGCTCTCACAGCTCCCATTCAATTGAGCCAACTCTTTGAGCCGTACGGAACTATTGGGCTAGTCCCGTGGCTCCCGCTCTTAATAAAGGGAGTCTCAACCCATCACTACTAGGTAGGCGAACGCACTGTAATCGATAATATTCCGATGATTTGTATATTTGTGCAGCGCCGTTTTAATGAAAAATAATCTCAAGGGCGTTGTGTTAGGCGCCCGGAGCTGACTGCTCCAATTGCGCCCGCATAGGGCCGGCCCTGCGTATTTGTGAATTCATATACAGGATATATTTAATGAAAATAATGATGTATGTCCCTACATAATCCAGCATTAAAAACTCCAGCTATTTTGTGCGGTTTTATGCATTTATTTTATCCATTTTACGCCCGTAGGGCTTTTAAATAAGTGTACGTGGTATAATTTTGACACGATGAATAATTAAGAACATGAGAAAAAAATGATAATAATAAATTTACAATAAACACAGAATACATACATTAAATAATAAAAAAAGAAGAATTTAAAAAATAAAAACAAAATACACTGATTAGATTACAAAGAAGGTTTACAAAGAGACAACCAAAGGTTCAAGAAAAGGGTTGCAATGGGTTTTTAATATGATCCACAAATTCACCAAGTTAACATTAAACATATTGTATGAAACCGCTGTATCGGAGATAGTGGTTTAGTGGTGCTTTCGTAACGATATGACAAAAATTAACCAATTTCTTAGTACTTATATAAATCATGTACGACTACCATAAGACAGTGACAAGTGACCCCCTGAAGCTGAAAACAAAACAAACATTCGCTTCGGAGACAATTAGATTATCTCTTCACTTACTTTGGACGGTGCGGCCGGCATCTCAAAGTTCTGCGACTGCGATAACTACATTAACCGCAATGTGCTAAATGAAACTTTAAAATATCATAACTGTGAACGGTACCCGAGTCAGCAGAGCCACTCAAAAAAGCGTTCGAATAATTGTACTGAAATAATTGAATCACTTAAGATATGTGAGTACCTAATTATTCTCATGCAAATATGCGCCGTTTTATATCGGGCAATGCAGACGTGCTTTATAGAGCGGCGGATCTTCACCAAGAAGAGTTCTCTCACACGGTGGACCACATCTTCCACTCCACCTCCCCCCGCCAGCCGCGCGGCTCTCTTTTGCCTCAGATAGGTACACTGTTCACTGTTCACTGTTCATCTGGTGATCTGGTGTCTGGTGTCTCGCCCAGAGGCGGATTTGCAGTCTTGGCCGCCCTAGGCCCAAGACCATGTAGCCGCCCCTTTCTCAGTACCCATCATATTGACCAGGAGTATCCAAACTTTTCAGTAAGTTCCTAGGGTCAAAACCGTTTTAATTTTCCTGCCATTATCATTCATGGTTCATGGGGTGAGATTTGTCCAGGTCTTGGCGGCGGATACGTCTGCCCACCTGCTTGCTGCGTGGCGAGCCGGATCGAGAGAGACTGGGTGAGGGAGGCCTTTTGACCTTTCCAGCCGGACTATCTTGACCCATCGCCTTGCACCGCAGTTGGAGGGTTGTATTCATGTTGTTCATAATTTTTTGTTATCATCTGTGACTTTTTTGTCACGATTGGCCGCCCCTTATATCTGGCCGCCCTAGGCCCGGGCCTACATAGGCCTAAGGGCAAATCCGCCTCTGGTCTCGCCCGATGCTGGCTGCTCTCTCGGACCAATTTCTCTCTGCGAATGCACCCACCCAATCAATGCACGCAAATCCTTTACTGATGCAATGTTATTGATAAACAATTATGTTTCATCATCCATCGAGTACACTCATTGGCAAATTGAGAAATTTGTTCCGTTCTTAGTAATCGAATGGAGCACTGAAAATGCCAGACTACTACATTATTATACTACCGCTTTCAGCCACAAATGTGTGTAATGTCTTCTTGGCTTATCGTTTATTATTGTTTACACGCCATTAACCTCCATATCTCTTTTGAATTTGCGAACAAAACATCTTTGATATAATGTTTTTATTTAATTTTTAATAGTTAGCAAGATTAATTTGCACAACTCTATTTAAGTTTTAAGTATACTTATAATATTACTATTCAATTTATAAAAAAATAGTTTATCTATAAACAAATTCAGCTGTGTAATTATTGTTACGCGTGGCAGCTGTTTCGTCTTCTGAAAATATTATCAAACCGTTTTATAATGCCTCCAGCAGCGGAACAGCTTCCCGCGAAATAATAATTACTCCAATTCCAGTTCCCATTGTTTCACATGTACACCACACCGTCAAATCATTTCCTCATATTAATTTGTTCAGATATATCGATGGCCCCAGTATTAAACCGTAACAAGTCCAAATCTGTGTTTTGAGATAGTTAATATTATGTTTTTGTGCGTGTCTAAATATGTATGCAAAAATGTAAAATTTCAACATTTTTCACAAAAATTTCTTCAGTTTAATGAAATGCATCGACACAAACATCAGTTTTAAATGGAAATACTCGTAATTCAAAATAGATTTGTACAAAACTGGGTACGTCTAAATATTTTGATATTTGCAAACAGGTTTTTCGACTCTTAAGGAGTCAATTTTTAAAATTGATTTTGTTGCCGTTTAAAACTGGAAAGAACTACTTTTGGCGAATCTTTTGATACCCACATAGTAATTTATGGTTTTACAGACTTGTTTTTGTTTGATACTGGGCCATCGATTTAACTTACCTACAGTATAAGTAGTTGCTAGGTTTAGGTTTATTGCTCAACTTGGACTCTCCACAATAGCTCTTAAAATGATTATACCTATTTACCTAGAAGGTGTATATAGAGATAATTTAGCCCAGTAGCGGTGGCTCGTTTCTGGCCACCGACTGCCCCGGGGAGATACAGATAACGCGACTGAGGACACACACATAAACATTATAGAAAGCCAGTAGCGGCAGTAGAAGTACGCAAGGCTTTGCCGTTATCTTGGAATAAGTTCATATCTCGTATCTTGCTTGGAACCCGCCATTAAACACGGAATATTATCACCATTGTCTGTGCGTTCTCTACTATACCTACATGCTGGAGTAATAATAATATAGTTCGGGGCAGAAAGCAGGATGTGTCGAGTTTCAATAGTGATTCGGTGATCACAATCCGGGTCGGCTTTGAAGCAAGAGTATCTGATATATCCTGGTAGGTGTATAAATATTGCCGCAATATTCGTGTTAATTCAATAATCACACCGTCCCACGCAGAGTTCACTCGCAAATTTTTTATTGACTTTCTTTTATCTGACCTTGACACTATTCAATATTCTTGTCCGTTTATCTGAAAAGTGTGTGACGTGTCTCGTACTACGAACTCAGCGGCGGTCAACTTCATCCACTTTTAGGTTCTTCTTCATTTTCTTCATTCACTCAGTGATTTCAAAGCTGGAATTAATTTTGTTGTGACTAAATAAAGACGATGATTTTCTTGATAGGTCTAGTATTATTATAACCTACCTGCTCTGCCATTCTTAATAATTTATAAGTGGTTCATAGAAATGGTCTGGTTTAAAAAAGGTAACATTTATTATTATTATTATTTATACAGACGAAAAACCATTATATTTACCAAGCCATAAAAAACTACAATAATCTCCGTACTGAACTGCGCTGCATTGTTTACCAAACAAAAAATAAATGAAATTAACCTAAAAAAACTTAAATTAAACATTACATTGAAAAATCTATATTCTATAAAAAAATATTATTATGACATAAAACTTATGTAAGAATCGTGGCTCCCTTATCAGGCACAAGAACTCCTCTTTTCTGATAAGGTATACATAACCAATGATGATCTAAAATGTAATATTGTTAAATATTTATGCATCTATATTCCTTATATTACAATAAAAAAATAAATTTAAAAAATGGATTTGGACTTTCTTCTAATCGGCCCATAGAATGAGTGTGAATATTTCACCAATGGTTGGCGGCCCGGGACAACTCGCAACAGTATTGTTTTGAGACGAAATGAATAATTCATACATCGATAATGGCTTAAAATAGAGAAACCATCTCGCCATAAAGGAGCATGAAGAATGAGCATATGACCTGACTCATTGTCAGAAGAATCGTATCGGGTATAAAAAGATAAAGTGCTACTTCCCGATTGAGAATTGAGACCCATCGACTGACATGTTTACGAACAATATCCGCTAATGACACACGCAATTAATAACAAAGTTCAAACCATTGTCTGGTGTTCCATATCTGACCTATCGCTGTGAATACCAAATAGTAATATTACTGGTGAACCTTATTAAGGAAAGAGGGGATCCAACTGAAGCTCGATGTTTCAAGTCAACACTTTTATTTTCAGTACGTTACTCTGCTTGTTTACTATCTACTATTCAGAAAACCAAACATCATGTACATTTAAGATTGAGTCATTTTAGCCGGCTAGTTCACATAGAAAGGTTTCATCAACAAGATCAGCTAGAACCTGAAATATGTCTGTATTTACCTGTAGCCTGTCGGCAGGGCCGGCCCTGAACTAAACGGAAAGCTGTCATTTTTGTTATATTAAAAAACATATAAAATTAAAAAAAAATCTATTAAAAAGATCTTGGTTCGCACTTTGAGAATTTAAATATTATCACCATATTAGCAGCTTAGCCATATGAAAAACCACCATCGTTGCGTTATCCTCAGTTATAACTACAAAACAGCGTAACTTTTTGGTAGCTGTGGTTGCTCGTGAAGTTTTAATCTTAATTTTTCATAATAATTGTAAGATCTACGTTGGGGAAGACGTGCAGCTAATAAGCTCAGTTATACGGAATAACTAAGAGTGTCTAAACCCTGGACGAAACTATAATATATTATAATTAAAATCATAAAACAGTACCAATTTTTAACTGAAAACCGAACTCGACTTAAATATATTTTTCTATTTCCAAAATTAAATACTTCTTTTTTACACATATTATACTAATCTGAAGCATTGACAAAATCTATGAATTGAAATAGGTGAAAAAATATTTAAAATCTTCAAAAGTAGCCTGTATCTCATTTATTTCCTTAAGTGACAATTTCTTTTACAAATATATACATAATATTATATATTATAACTAATTACATTATTTTTGATATGTTATAACTACTGATATAATCGACTACTTACATTTACCAAACATGTAATATCAGTTTTTTACTTTCTCACTGCAATGTACTTCATAATCCTTTATTTTTTTACATTAACAGGAGGCCTTGATGAAGATAACTCAACACAGTGACAATTCAACACACTTTTAAAATGTGATATAAAGTCATTGTCACTAGAAACAATATTTTTTTTAATCTAACCTAACCTAACCTACTTAAACCAGTTAATAAAGTTTTTGTTTCATCATTTTCCATGACTTTATATAACTTTTTGAAGATATGATGAATTATCATTGTGATGATTTATCCCGTCAACGCCCAGATCATATATATCCTATTGGTTAGTGAGTGTGTCTGAAAGTTGGTTGTGAATGTTTTGCAGAAGAATGTTACATTTTGTCTTGTGTGAATTTAATAGTGTCAACGATGGCAGGGCTGTCAATTAAGTTGGTAATGACTCTGTGTAACACAACCAGGTCTGACATAATTCTTCCCTTCTTCTATCAGACAGCGTTATTAGATGCAATCGATTCATCAAATTTACATAATTTAATGTATACTTATATGTATTCAATTGGATTTTAAAAGTTAAATTAAGATAATTTTAATATCTTTATTTAAAAACATAGATAATGTTGAATAAAATGAAGCAAATTGGACAACAGGTATTAACAGAAGAGTACGGATGAAACGATGTATGAATGTGGATGCAGCAAGGAGTGTGTGCCAAGACCGAGTTGTTTGGTGGTCCATCCTCTTAGCCTACCCCTGCGTGTAATGGCGTTTATTACGTTTTTTCACATTTATTTTCAGAAAAATACGCTTATTAAAATGTAGGTACCTGCCTGCCTTGGGTGAAGTATTTTATAATGTCATGGGTACGTGCTGCGGAGTGCTTGCCAACCGGGCGACTGTTCTAACTACTAAGTTGTCGTGAAAACCTTCACAACCGCCATGTTCTTCCAATACTTATCAATTATTCTTCTTTCGCATTGTGAAGGGTCGAGGAGTTTACACATGTTTTACACAAATGTATCTACCTATGTACATCTGGCGCCGTCGTTCTCTGTTTGGATGTAAATAAGAAAAACGCACCATTCTACGTGTTTGATAAACAAATTAACCTGATCTATTTCCTGTTATTACTGTTTTCAATTATTCAAATTAGACAGATACCCGAGATGCTTTTTATCTATGCAGGTATTAAGATTTCAAATACTAGAATGGTTTGTCTAATGAATTATCTTCAACGGTAAATAATAATTGGTGAATACTAAACCTGATCTCGGTGAATTTCACTTTCTCCATAGCATTGGATTCAAATTGGAGCATACCGAAGAAAGCGCGTTTTTGGAGAAATACAATATTATTGATGTTACATTAATTCTGCTCCGACAATAATAAAGAAAATACAAGAAATTCGAATGACAAATTTATTTACATTATAATTAAACATTTAGTTAAAATTTGGAATACTTTGACAACGGCAAACCAGTTATGCTGTCAGTAATTTATACGAATATGTTGGTTTCTACGTAATGTTATTGATTTTAAAGGCTAATTTGCAAAATGTATTTATATAAATAAGTGTCTACGGCGGGGAGCGCGGATTTAATTTTAAAATAAATTTACAGTTTTATTTTGGGATTTATGAAATTATTGTACACTTGACCTTAAAAATAAGAAAAAGGGTCACTGTCTATACGAGATTTAGAAAAACCACCCACACTTGACGTTCAAAATAAAAGGAAGATAACTGTCTACATCTGATTTCGAAAAACTTCGTTAAAAACCCGGGACTATAAAAATAAGTATAGATCAACACGTATTGTACGTTTTAGTAGGATGTGTGAAATAGCTAAATCCAGTTGCTGTAAAATAATGGAATATCGTAAGTAGGTTAAACAATTAGTATGACACACTATGAAAATAATATGTTAATTTGAATACCATTCGTGCAGGTAAATAATAAAAACAAAGGAGACAACAATTGCAATATCTAACATGAATTAATTCGGCTCGAAAATAAGGTAGGACGTCGCTCAAATACACACTCTGTAACGGGCGAGTCACTTTCTTTCGAGGACATAACACATCCGGTACATAGCGGCTTGGCACGGGCGCGGGACCTCGATCGGAACGCCGGCAACTAATATAAGAACACCAATCAAAAGGAAGTGACGAGCAAAACCAAGCAAGTACATTGATTCAGACATTATGATATGTTCACTATATTTGCCGAAATCTTGTCTTAGCCAAGACGAGCTTGTTAAGAAACCCGCGCAGTAGATGTGCTTAGCGTCTGGGGCGGCCGTAAAATTATTGAATGGATTAGTGAAATTAACGAATGTGAGGCAAGGTGCGTTCTCAAGATATCGGTGATTTGATTTCAAACAGTTCTCGATATGACATTGTCGCGAAGTCACCCGATCTAAGAAATAATATGTTGTATACACATGATATCATTAATTCGAATTAAAGCAGAGTAATAGGAATGAAATTATAAATAAGTGTTTATTTAGATTTCTTTAGGTCAATATTGTGTGCTCATAATTATTGTTTTATATTTAACATTGAAGAGTCATTGATAAAGAAGGAGGAAGTTTTGTTTATAATAAATTATTTTTTTTTAATAATTATTTCACTCTTCTAAAACGGGACGATTTTTCTAATTGGGCAGTAAACATTTTCATAAAAAATACTAGTTTTTTATATAAATATAAACTAGCATATAGTAACAATTCGTCGACGATCGTCGTACGATAAATGAGAATATATATAATAAATAAACTAGTTGTTCTGTGACCAGTCGATTTGCCTTGATAATATATCACGACGATACAAAGCACTTTCCTTGTAATGAAAAATATTTGGATTTTCATGAACACGTGTTCCGTGTACATAAATACGTATATACTTAATTAATGCAAGGAGAAAAATGATCCTGTTAAAAAGTGACAGCACGCCAACTTCCTTATAAAATATTAGTCATTCAGAATATATCGAGAATGCATTTTCTTTTCCTAACACGTATCATCAATATACGACTTTTTTGTGCCGCAGTGCTCATAAAACATTCGCTTTTGACTGATACTTTATTATGAACTGTTTCCATCCTTTCGTCATAGGCCTGCAGTCCCATTTTTAACAGGAAAACTAATAATTTGACCAGATTTTGAATACATTAACTATATTTCATATCAGTAAGTTTCTCCGCGTAAGACGACGATACAACAACAAATGACATTTGAAAAAACCCATCGTTTGCTGACGTAAAATTTTAGTAACAACTAATTTCTTTTTTCTAAATTGTAAACCGTATCGTCTTACCAGATAAAGTGCTTATTTTTTTATGAAAGTAGTTTATAATTTACCATAAGTATTTCCCTTTTATGAAGAAAAATGTATTTCTGATCGTGTCTGTCGGCACGACAGACAAGGCAGGTTAAAACGGCCACCATATTTAACCGGAACCGGAACGTAACAAAAAATATATAGAAAGACGAAATGCAAAACGCTCGAGTAGTCCGAATTAAAACCGGACATCGCTACGCTCAGCCAGTGATACTTTGGTATATTTAAATTGAGGTACTTATTTATAAAAATTACTTGGGAAATTACGAAATATTGGCCATCGATTATTGATTTTCGCTGACCACTTCGATTATATCGCGGCAATCATCGATGAATTGTTCGTAGTCGTATATAATTAGTTTTCAAATATTTATCATGATCATCGGGTACGTCCGAAAAATAATGGCGGTATATTAATGTGTATTAGAAAATATTACGATGACTTTCACTAGTAGTAGGTTAGGTATACAGAACTGCTGCAGATGTACGTCTATTAGATTTTGCACTGCCACAATACAGTCAATAACAATTCGCTTGTAAATTCTCTTATACCACGCATACACAGCTCTTGCACACTAATGATACCTACCTACCTGCTTACGTAGAATAAATCTCTTGCACACTAATGGTATCTACCTACCTGCTTACGTAGAATAAATCTCTTGCACACTAATGGTACCTACCTACCTGCTTACGTAGAATAAATCTCTTGCACACTAATGATACCTACCTACCTGCTTACGTAGAATAAATCTCTTGCACACTAATGGTACCTACCTACCTGCTTACGTAGAATAAATCTCTTGGACACTAATGGTACCTACCTACCTGCTTACGTAGAATAAATCTCTTGCACACTAATGGTACCTACGTAACTGCTTACGTAGAATAAATCTCTTGCACACTAATGGTACCTACCTACCTGCTTACGTAGAATAAATCTCTCGCAAACTAATGGTACCTACCTACCTGCTTACGTAGAATAAATCTCTTGCACAATAATGATAATCAAAAATACATATTCGTATTATTTTCAGCACATATAACAAATTAAGACACTGGTGTAATAAGCACAGTTTTTGCTTTCCAAACAGTTGATCGGGATTCGATTATCGGCGGTGGCCATTTTTTTAATAATTTTAAGGGAAACATTAAAAAAAATATTGCTTCTAATTTTTTAATTTAACATCCCGTAATTATTCACGGATTTGCGTTTAATAATCGATATTAGACACTAGTGACTGGTGGACGGGTTCGTAGAGTGAAGGCAGTGCCTGCAGTCGAGCGGACAGGATCGCAGGAGCGGAGAAATGGAGCACGATTCACAGTCGAAGGCTGCGTTGGGAATCAGCATTAAGCTGATCGATGACACTTATTATGGTGCGTTTGTAAAACGTGCACCGTTATTGCGCAATGTCATTTCACTCTCAATGAAAATAAAGGAAAGTCCTTATGTTGTGCGCCCGGCTATTGTTTAACAGCGTATTGGCTATCGGCCGAGAATATTGATTTGAGTATTCATTTGAACCATGAAATCATCCATTATTATCACTCATCACGCATTCTAATTATATGGTGGAACGACGCGCCGCCTTGAAGGTACCCACAACTATAACCAATGAATCAGCTTTTTTCGTTCATATTTGGTAATGAAGCAATTTGAAATTACTTAGAGAGTTCCGTAGCGGACCGTTTGAACCCCAGTGTGCCACAGAGCCTATGCTATTTCTGGGGATGCTCTGTAGAGGGTTTTTGAGGAGAGGAAGGAGTGAAGGAGTTTCCTCACTCATCTTATATGAGGGAGGAAACACAGGGGGCGGCAAATCGATCCACTGCCGAGCTGTTGAACTCAAGAACGAGTCGTACATATGTTGGGCGCGCGATTTGCGTGTTTCCCGAGTATGCACCGGTGCCGAAGGGATATACGATGCTAGTTCCTCGGACCATCTTCCGTTGTAATACGAGTTGAACAAGGACAGCATATTTACCTGACGCCTGTGCTCTAAAGATTACAATCGCTCATCCGCTATATCAACTGTTCGGGGAATCAACTGTGGATAACACGCAATTGGAATCGATATTATCATAATGGATGCTTTCAACGGGTTTGTTGCCTGTCCAATAGTTGATGTTTTTTCATACACTAAATATTTTCGAGTTCATCATCTTCGTCACATTTACTAATTTCGCTTATATGTCTGTGAAACTTAGGTTCAATAAATTCGGATGTGCTTTGAGTTTATGTGTCATTTTACAAATGGGAACTGATTGTGTGGAGAATTCAGACAAGCAATAAAGTACCTACCTACTATATAATATTTTTACAAACAAATTATGTTATGAGTTATTTTCAAAATTTGAACTGATGTGTCAAGAATTCAGACAAGCGAAAAAAATACAGTGTGTGGCAAGCCTACGCACGACGGAAGTGAAACTTTTAGTATTTTTCTCTCTCTCTTTTCATTTCATTCTCTCTTTTTTTCTGTTTATTAACATATTTATAAGTAGCATGTGATAAAAAAAATTAAAAGTTATAAAAATATGGGATTCGAACCCGGGTCCTGCATAACGAGTGTCGAACGCTCTGCGTCTAGACCGCGAGGAGAGGTATCTCGCGCGACGAGAACCGCGTTTACAACATGTACTCCTCAATTGACTTGTCCCGCGCAAATTTTCGTTTTCAAACACAGCAAATGAATAATATCACATAACGTCTCGTTAACGCTTTATATAGGGTCGAATCGAAGATATATCGGCAGTGTGAAGTCATATCTTTCGTTTTTCAAAATATTTCCGTATATTTGTCCGTTTTGGAAAAGATTTATCGTGTTTTGACAGTCTTATACCCGTATGGAGTCTGAATTTGAAAAACATTTCTAAATTTTGAAAAACTCACTTACGGCTGTGTTTTTTACTAAACAAACTTGTCACGCACGTCTGCGAGGGTAATTAGTCGCGTTGTTGGCCTTGATTAGTAATTTTAATGATTCAAAATAAAATAATTAATCAAAATACCGAGCGACTCTACCGGCTCGATTTGTAAGCTATATTTCGACCAAAATATCATAAAGGTACCGACCGTTACTTCTAGCCAATTACTCGAGTGAACACCTGCCGGTCTAGAGTCTCACTAAATGGATTTAGACATTTCGGGAGACTCTTGGTTAAAATTAACAAATTTATGTAATTTTTTACTACATTATTACAAATCATGTAGATATCATCTTATATGTATGCCTGACAAAGTCGCAGCACGAGAGCATTTTATCACTTTACCTCGTATAAAAAAATTCACAAAAAGAAAAAAAAATAGTTAAAGCGGGGATCGAACCTCGGTTCTTCACGACGACAGTCGGGCGCTGTGCCTCTAGACCGCGAAGCTGAGTTTGGAGAGTGACCTAAACTAGGTATATAATATTAGCTAGGCTCCTATAGCGAAATGATCACGGTTTTTCGTGACGGTCATGAGTCGGTTTTACTCCGGTCCTCGAAAATTCATGACGCGTAATATATGTAGGTATATATTTATCGAGAAAATGTATTGTTTTAATTCTAAATTTAAAATGTGTATTTCTTGAGTTTAAATTTATTAGTGTTAATCCGCTTATCAGCTAACATGCATTTATCAATAATACAATTATAATATCTATGTTTTTTTTTCAATTATAATATCTATGTATTCTTGATGATCGATAATATTTGAGAGTTATTAATTTTTAATATCATGTATGTAGGAGATACATATGTGTAATGGGTATCTTATTTGAACATATTTGTTGAAATGCTTAATTTAAAAATATTATTTAGATGTAGTAATGGCTTTATACTGAAAGCAAATTGGTTTAATTTGCTTTCAATGTAAGGCCATTACTTTGGATAAATTGGTAAAATGCACCACTTTCATTTTTGCAGTTTTGGGAAATTCTCATTCGTCTCGTTCTACGTCGCACATTCTAACATTCTATGAAAGTAAACAAAAAGAGGAGGGGAGTTGTGGCTTTCCATCCAGTTCAGTCTAGTATCTGCTCTGCCTTTGTTTACCAATACGGGATAGAGTTATGGTCAATTGTGATACGAAAGTGTATTGTTTTATAGTATCAACTTTATACTGATAATACATATTTACTGTAAATCTACATTGTAATCAAATAAATAGTAAAAAAATGAGAGATTTCTTTCAATCAAACTGAATATATGTATTCATGTTTTTTTATAGAAAGGCATCACTTTGTGGTTTGACAAATTATTAAATGAAACTTTATTTTGAACAACTAATGTATTTAAATCTTAGTTAAGCTTCACCAGGGTAAGACAAATAAACAATTTCGAGTTAAAAATAGTCTAGAATATATAAACTGAAAATGATGTTTGTGCAATGCTTGAGGACTTAGCTAGCAGATTAATTGAACCTTCTCGGTGGTAAAACGACGCCTTTGTCCACTCAGCTATTAAAAACTGATATTGCATACATTAGGGAACAGAAAAATCTCTAAAGTAGGTAAATATAGTTCTCGGAAAAAATAATGACTTTGAAGAGTAAAATGTATGATGTGTAATTTAATATTAATATTACATTGCATCAATGATATTAAATTAGTTTTATGTTTTTGTAAAAATAAACTGAAAGTAAATTACCTACCTTCAAAATACTTATATACCTACAAAAATGGCGAATTTATCAGAAACTAAAATAAACTTTTCCTTTTTTGTACTGATGTTTTTGTTAAAATGTTTTGTTGATAAAGAAAGTTTAAATCTTCGGTCTGACACAATATTTTGATGAACTTAATATAAATTAGGTATGTTTAGGAAATGTTCAAATCCCCTCGGTAAGTCGCGTAATGATAGGAATGTGTGCGTCATTTACGGATCTTGAATGAATGGGAAGTGAAATGTTACGTTGTGTTTTTCCTGCACGTATTCTCCACATTTCACAACAGCCTTACAAAAGTCTGTCAATATTATTTCAGCAATAAATTCATTTTAGCTTTTCAATGCATCATCCAATAGATTGGTATTTATAACCGTTTATTTTTATAGATCGTTTGCGCAAGGGAAAGTTTAGTTTTTACGGCAAAATAATATAAGCCGATGATGTGTCAATATTAAACATTTGGCAGCTACATTTTCTTTGTTATAATGTCTATGCATCTAATATCGTACGAAAGTAGTTTTTGCTGAATGTTCTCACAAAGCACAAGAAGTCTGTATTTGTTTGCAAAGGGATGCAATACTAGGGATAAGTATAATTTTTACGAGAAAATGTAGGATAAAATATTTCTTTTCAGTGTTTGAAATGGACAGAAATCGATCTATTCCTAGATCTGTCCTTGTTGACTTAATACAAATGTTTTATGTTTATCATAATTCGATAGGTTGATATATTGGCGATACAATAATTACGTTGTAATATTTTTTTATACGATATGTAATTATTTATATCAGAGATAGAAAACCTTTTTTATGTGAAATCGACAGTCTAATTTGGGCGGAGCCAACTATCCCCTATTTCGGTAATAGCTGCGAGGCTGAATAGAGCGGAGAAATAAGTGGAAAAGAGGTTATAATAAAAAAATTATATACCCCTAGTTCAATGATTGCAGATTATTCGCCATTTAATTGTGCGTATATTATAAGGCACGGATCTGCTTTACATGAATGTGGACAAAATGCGAACCACAAAATGCATTGGGAGAATGTTAACGCGGCTAGGGTTCCTTCATACATCTCGAGGAGGTGGTGTGGCCTATTTATATTTTCTAAAACCGTATTTTTTTAGTAAAACAATCCATAGAAAGCAAAAACAAAGTGCCGCAAACTTTTTTATCTCCAAGGCAATACCAATAAATTAGGTCGATTTCATCATTCTAAAATATTAAACAAGTACAAAAAAAAATTCAAATTTGAGCGGCAGTCTTTGGTTATTTATGTATTTGGAAGCGTATCTACCCTTATAAATCGGAATTTATAAAAATGGGCTCGCGGGTCGCGTGTTTTTATCATTACTCTAGAGTCTAGCAGGTGGAAGCCAATGTGCTGCAAGGAGATGTCTTAGGAATATTTCAAATGACTAGTTTGGACTTATAAAAAATAGGAAAACCTTAGTTCTAGGAATAAGTACAATGTTAACAAATACAAATATTGTAACGTATGCAACCACCGTATTTTTACAAAAATACTAATTTTCGTGAAAACACCATACATATGAATAGATAGTCAGAATGATTTATTAAAACAATTTAAAACTTTAATGCATTTTATTTTTATTTATAACCGTTTCCGGTTTTAGCCTATCACGGTTATCTTCAGAGTGAAACTGCCCAAGAGTCCCAACTGCTCCCACCCATATACCGCCACAATTGGAGTATGTTTTAAGGCTGAAGGTTGCAAGGGAGGAATAGATGGGGGAGAGGAAGGTGGGACAGTAATTGGGTATTCCTTTTCACCAAACACGGCCAAAGCCATTTCAAACAACGTTTCAATTCTGTTCAATTCAATTCTACTGGCTACACCAGTGGCTGGTAACACCATGGCGATACGGAGAGTATCTTCCACTCTGGAACGTGCCGCAAATAAACTATATTACTTTTATTTATTGTTTTTGTGTTCAATTCGTAGAACTCCATTTAATTCTTTGAAAAAATTAATTAAAATCAAATTTAATAATATAATTATTAAGTTCTGCAAGTATTTTGTGGTTTTTGTTATTGTTACAGCTGTTTCGGCTATTTTACCCCCTCCCAATTTAGAATCAAATAGAAAATTAGAATCATATTAATAAGTCTATTTTTCTATTTGATTCTAAATTGGGAGGGGGTAAAATAGAATCATATTAATAAGTCGTCTAAACGTGGCTAAACCACAGTTTGAAAATGGCCTTTGAAGCCGAAACAGCTGTAACAATAATAAAAACCAAAAAATACTTGCAGAACTTAATAATTATATTATTAAATTTGATTTGAATTAAATTTAAAAAAAAATACTTCATTACATTTTTAAAAAAATATTATGTATACCATATAGTAAATTATTTTAAATGAGTAAATTGTGAAATAACACAAATAAGTTAAAGAAAATTTACTTCTTTTGAAATTTGAACCCGCGACCTCCAGTTTCCTAGTCGAGAGCCTTACCCCTCGATCACGAATGTCATCATTGACGTGACGGAGGCCGGTAGAAACCGGAAAAGGTCAAAAAATTGTTCTAAAGATGATGCTGAAAACTGAAACATTGCCTAAATAAGGAGGAGGCGCAAAATGGCATAATATCACAAAAATAAATCATGATAAGTAGATAAAATATGTAAATTGTTGTAATAGAATTCCACCACGAATTTATTATCAAAATCAAAAATATAAATATTACTTAGTCAGAATCTACGTCTGTCTCGACACAGGTGTACCCTAGAGAGACAGATGTCGATAAATACAAGTAAAAACCTTTATATTGATAGATAAATAAAAAATAAAAAATAATATAAGTATAATGTTTCGTCACATTTATAATTAACCGTTTACTTTTATTGAAGGCACTCCATTATTAACTGTTTTAGGTAAAATTAACACGTACGCATTCAGTACTTACGAGTATATCTACCATTATATAATGTAGGCTGAATTCCACCATAAAGCAATAATGATTCCTGTAAGATCTAAATAACTCGTTAAAATTGTTGTGAATATCTGACGCAGGAGGATTCCATATCAGTCACATCCTATTCCACACCGAAAGAGAAAGTCTCTTGTAATGCTCGAGTTGAGCAGGAACCCATAGCAAGTTGGAGGGGGGCCAACGTAACAATACAGTGCGGAGGACGCTGCCGGATCTGAACCTTAGCCTTCAGTGGGGGTGGAGAGGGAGGGGTTGGGGGGAGTGAATGGACCCCCCTACCTTCTGACGCATGACGCATGACGCACCAGAGCCTCCAGGTACCATATTAAGCTCAGGGGTTCAGAACCTATGAAATGATGAGATTTAAACAGTTCTTACATTGAAACCACTTAAATTCACCGACGCACAAAAGTCCCAACAACTCCTAACCGTCTGGAGCCAGTGAGACTATGGTATCCCTAAATGGGGTATGTTGTGAGGCCAAAAGTTGAGGGGAGGGGGAGGAGATGGGAAAGATAAGTTACCTAGCTATCCAGATCTAGTCACCAAACATGGCTAAATTCATTTGAAGCAAAGTTACAGCAGGACGTTATTGAAAGTATCTACCATTCTGGAATGCACTGCAAATACACTCCTAGGAAATTGTGAAAAAAAAACAAATTAATAGATATATTAAAAATTGCCGACGTCGGGATTTGAACCAGCGAAATCCAGATTCATAGCCATATACATAAATAGAGCAAAAAATATATATAATTAAAAAGTCAAATAAATACAAATTTAAAAAGTATATTAATAAAAAATGACAAGTCAAAGTTTGAAGAAGAATTGAGTCTTAGGACGGGTTGTTTTACAGAATTTGAATTATTCATTAAATTTCAAAGTTATTTTCAATTTTTTTTAAAGTTCAGTTTTGGTAGCAACTGGCCCATAATGATATGATACCAGAACTTGTGTAGGGCTTTTACATAACTTGAAAATTAACATAAAATTTTATGAATTGTTCAAATTCTTAGTGTTAAGAAGATATTATATAATTTTTAAGTTTTTCTTTATATATTCAATAATATTATTATTTCAATATATAATAAAACTATTTATTTTTAAACACTTTTAATGTACTTGGCAAAATTTGTTTATGAGTTCTACAAATAAAAACTTGATAATAACAATTTTTTCTTTGTATTTTGTACCAAAATCCTGGCTTGAAAGTACCGCAAACGCCTCTAGCTACTCAAGGGGTAGGATTAGGAGAGGTGTCACTGGTCCGATGCGCGACTCCTGCCGCCTGCGCGCTGCCGCTGCGCGCTGCCGCTGCGCGCTGCCGCTGCGCGCTGCCGCTGCGCGCTGCCGGAGAAAGGGGCGCGCGCCTAACTTTCACATCTATATAAGCCAGTGCGCAGTGGTTGGCTTAACCCAGTAACAGTCCGAGCAGCTCGCATCGCTGCCAACTTCACACGTCACTTTTCCCGCGCATTCCCGTGCGCAGGCCGCGTCCGCACACATCTTTCTACTTTTCTAATTGGCTCGTGGTATTGTGCGCGTGTGTTTTGTGTTATTTATTGGAACTGTTGTGCGCTGTAATCAATCGACCGTGTTACCTTCTCCTAGTTCCGTTGGATTATTGCCGTGAGATTCCATTTTCAGGTGAATATATATTTTTTCTTAAAGTGGAAAATAATTGTTTAAGTTTTCTGTGTTTTGTGAAAAGTCGCCAGCAATTTAACAGTGATTAGATTAAGTCAGTTTACGGAGCGGGGAATGATTATGTTGTGAGTTGTGATTCATATTGATCTGAAAGTTTACTTGCGTGCGTTAAGGTTGTGCGCCGTGTTTTATACATTCAATATTTATTAAATTTTACATTTTTATGACCGTCGATTTGGTTACTGTTTCTTTCATTTCAATTTTAATCACTTTGAAAATATAAATAGCTGTATGAAAGTATAGTATCCAATAAGGGGTAAAGGATTTTCTATCAAATACCTTTAAAAATCTTGAATCGGAATAAATTAGATAACACGGTGCAAACACGTACTTAATATTTTAAGGATTCGCTTTGTATATATCTATTATGTACTGGTAAGTAAACTTGTAAAAGTCTATTTTAAATTTATTGAAATTTTCCGGAGAAGAAATGGCGTCATAAAAAACTCATTATAATATTATATATGACTAATTAAAAATATTGTTAAGGCACTACTAATCGCTAATCGTTAATCGTTTTAACAGCGTGTGTCGTATTGTCTTATTTCATTTCTACGTTTGGCGAAAGTAACAAAATTTCACCGTGTACGATATAAAATAAAGATTAGATTTTACAGTCACAAAAGAAATTACCACTTAATTAAGTATTAATAAACTAATCTGTCCGGAGAAACACTCCACAGAAATAATTACCGTTAAAAATGATCTGATTTGCGGAAGAGATGCGCTAAACATCTTTGTAACAGATGCAAATAATCGCTCTGCAACATCGAATACGGATTAGTTAGAAACAAAAATGTCAGTTAAAGAAAACAATACATTTCAATTAGCGAAAGCGTGATAAATAAATAACAATGTTCACCTACATACAAAGCTATCACCGAGCCATCGTGAATGGTTGTCAAGTATTTTACGATCAATTTAACTAATACGAAAATTGCTAATAAATGTACCTACATATGCGAGTATCCCGCGGTGACACAGTTTTCCAAGCGAGAATGTGTTGTTTGTTATCAATACATGTGAAATGATAATGTATGCATGAACATGTAGTTTCTCCGCACTCTTATCTGCACCGGCCCCGGGCACTCGGCACCGGCACTGGGCATCAGGCACCGGCACCGGGCACCGGCACCGGGCACCAGGCACCAGGCACCGGGTTCAGTACACTACATTCTGGTAGTGGCGTAGTCACTAGTCCGTGTACACAGTACAAGCTCCTTACGTTTCCCAAGTTCTTACGACGTTCGGTAAAAATAAATGGGATCACGTTATTCAGGAGAATTACTTTGCTTATTATGTTTCAAAATCACCTTTACATTAAATATAATTACTTTAATTTTAGTTAGATTCCGTATACTTTCACGGCCATCCTGTTTTACTAGGAAGAATTTTATTGCACTTTAAATTGATAAACTTCGATTCTTTAGATTTTAAGTTTGTAAAGATACGACGGTTTTTCTTGCACTACAACGTTTTCAGCTCGTTTCCGCGTCGCTAAATATAGAAATCAACCAAACCTTTCTAAAATTAGCAATTCAAAGCGTTGTTATTTCTTAAAACTATATGAAGTATATTGCAATATAGTGCGTGGGCTATTAGGTGAGCATCTGCACCCTGATGAAGACGGGTGATGTATAGTGCATATTGTGCGATGCGCCTGCCGATCTTTGGCTTAATCTAATGCAGTTAGTTTTCTGCCTGGTTGATGGCACGAGGCAAGATAAAAAATTAAATTAATTAAAATTAACAATTAAATCCAAAATGGACTTATACACACAAACACAACATTTAAACAAACGTCACATTATACTAGGCAACATAACAAATTGTACACACATGCTGTAAGGACTGAAAGTGGCAAAAGAGGCATTGGCCACGAGGGTGTACAAATATACAATCTCCTTCCAGATAAACTTAAAACGGAGAGTATAAATGTATTTAAAAAAAAACTTTTAATCTTAAGTTATTAGAACAATATTAGAATACTATTTATTTAATGTTATATATTTAAGTTAAGAAAGTGAAATGTAAATTTCTTTAACTTAATAAATAAATAAAAAAAAATAAAAAAAGATGGAATGTACAGCGCGGTACAGCGCAGTACAGCGCAGTACAGCACAGCGCAGCAAGTGTGTTTTGTGTGTGCTGTGTGTTTAGTGTGTTGTGTAGTGGTGGCTGGTGGCTGCAGAATGTAGGCCACGAGGCCTCCACTCTACGGCTGGTTTCTTTCAACACCAGAGAGGTCCGGCGGTTTCTTAATCTCTCTCCAATTTCTACTCGTACGCTGCAGATTCGCGCGGATTTAAATTCACGTACCTACCTGCAGTGGCATTGCACCTCGTCGTGATTTCATTTCCTTTCAACATCTTTACATGACGAATGATGTGTTTCCGATTGTAAAATTTACTCAAACGTTAATCAGAGTTCACTTAAGTTTTCATTTTTTTACAATCTGTTTTTCTGAGATTTTATACCCGACAATACGTTAACATTTCCTGGTACCATGGTGGTAGATATTCCCAGTATATCCCTGGTTAAATACTGCCCTTTTGAATCTAAACTTTTCTTGAAATGCCTTTAGACGTGTTTGGTGACCAGATCAGGTACTTCCCAATAGTTCACTGTCTCATTGTCTTCATTTCTTCACTCCTATCAGACTAAAAATATACCTCGATTGGGGAGGCCATTGGTCCCACTGGCTCCATACTGTAGAGACTCCTGTTTGGTATTACATAAAAAAGATTTACAAATATGTATAGTAAATATATAAAAAGCCTGAGGATCATTAAATCGTCCAATCTCAGCAATGAGTGACTCAGACAACACATGACTTTCAACTAGTAAATAAATCTTTCAATTATATCTAGAATCTATATATTTATATAAAGTCTGCACGAGTGTCCGTGATGTCAAACAATGGCAGCTCGTTTCCATACTATTAATAGTTTAATTTATATAAACTCTGCACGAGTGTCCGTGATGTTAAACAATGACAGTTCGTTTCCATACTATTCATAGATTAATTTATATAAAGTCTGCACGAGTGCCCGTGATATTAAACAAAGACAATTCGTTTCCATACTATTCATAGTTTAATTTATATAAAGTCTGCACGAGTGCCCGTGATGTCAAATAATACCAGTTCGTTTCCACACTATTCATAGTTTAATTTATATAAAGTTTGCACGAGTGCTCGTGATGTCAAACAAAGACAGTTCGTTTCCATACTATTCATAGTTTAAGAAGGATTATTAAAATACTGGTACAAAATGTTATCGTCATCAATATTCAACAAAAAAATTGGTGGGTATTAAAGTTTAAAATTGTTTCAATATATCATCATTATTATTTATGTATTTCTCTTGAAGAAATGTGCCAGTCGTATCGCCGAAAGTTTTGAAGGTCAACTTTCATTCACCGATGGGCAGCATTCGCGTACAATTTATTGCAAGAAAAAGTAAACTTCACCAGTCACGAGTTCGCTAACCTGATATGAGTTCACGCAGATTTTATACTTTATACGTCACTTTGTGTCAGTGTTAACTTAACACACAACACCTACTAGCAGCAAGCGTATGCATCAGCACTCCTTATTAGTTCATTTATTACTTATTGGGTTAATAATCTCACTATCCGAGAACTTCTAAATTTAAAATATGTGTAAAATCCGAGTTTTAGGGAAAATAATTATCATATCGCGTAGATTTGATACTTTCATGTACGCATAAAGATCACTCTGATTTCTTTTGAAAAGCTCAACTTTCTCTGACCATAAGCGATGATGTCCAAGTTGATAGAAACTACTGTAAGTTGTCTTCCTTAGTTCTTTCTACATAGTCCAACGTTTACCAAAAATAAGCAAATAATAAAAAGAAACCTCAATATTTAGTACGCGTCATGTCAACTCGAGTTTAACGACCCGATTTTTTTTCAAATATCAAATATTTTTGTACACGAATATTTAGTTTGGAATTTGATGATTATGATAGCTATTTTTTATACGGGCAACCTTGACATCTAAATAATGAAAGCACAGTACAGGTCAAGGGGTCCACTCAACGTCATGTCACACCAGGGTCAAGAGATGAATTGTTGATCGACTTAACAAATTGAATGATGTTCGTGTGCTATTAATTAAGAAGGGAATTTGATAATACATAATTTGATCATATTTGGTCTCGTTTATGTAGCTTTGTTTAGTGATTAAATCACCTCAAAGGTGCTTGACACACAAAGATTTTAATGAATTATAAAAATTCAGTCTCAGACTATATGTCAATCTAAAAACGTGAACCCAGTATGTTAAATGTATGTATTGTCACCAAATAAAGCAACATCCAGACCGGAGGGTTCAAACAGTATATTTGACACATCAGCCTCGGGGATCGAACGTGAGTCGTCTCTAAGTAAGATTATCCCTCACGCTGAGGTAAACCTAGTATTAGACAAATTTTGAACTCGTTCTGTGACTTGAACCCAGGATAGTCAATTTTTTAAAATATGAGTTATTTGACAGAATAATATGAATCATATTAGGTGAGCTGAAATTTAATTTTGATATTTTAAGCAAATGAGTAAAGTCACGTCACACCTCGGGATATCGTGATTCCTAAATATCAACTGACAGCATGTATAACTTAGCAACTAGCAATCACCGAAGGGAGATAAGTCTAGGACAGTCAATAGCGAGTGGGTTCTGTCGGGTAAATATCAAATTCGGTGGTTTAGTGTAAGTGCTTTTTAGCATTTAAAGTATCGTATGGGATGCAATCAATTTAAATAAGAAAATCTTGAGAGAATGGTAAAACAGATTGATTGTCCGGTTAAAGCGAGCACCCACTTTCACGCGTGTACTTTCTCTGTTCCGCCTCTTAAATATGGCCACTGGCAATTAAAACTACGTTCTTGAACAACTGTTATCTTAAAATTATTTCGCGAGTTGTTCAAACTAATTAGAATTTAATGTGAAAATTGGGACGAAAGTTTACACAGTCATAATGATACACCGATTCCAGCAACTCAAGTTACCCAGTCTCACGCATGCCTCTTATTGCTGTCGCTTGCCGCATGCCGCACTTATTAGCTGCTAGTGGTCTACGTCTATAATCAACAGTCTGCAGTCAGCAGTCAGCATGACACAACTCTGACACGATGAGTAGGTGCTAAATAACTGCATCACGAGAAAACAGCACAAAAAACCATTCATTTAGTTTATGCGCTGAAGTCTGAGCACGGGGAATTGATTTAAACCGCTACAATAGTAACACAAATACAAACAGAACAGGAGATTATTATAATGTCTAAAATTTGATTCGTTGCTCATGAAGGTCAGCATACTTTATTCATTACCCATTTAAAAAGTTGTTAGAAACGCAACGTATGAAAGTGGTAACATTTGAATTACCAGTTCATCATAATATGGATGTATTAATAGAATTATTATAGTTCAGCTGTGGATTGAGATTGATGTGCACTGTATAGTGTATAGTCTCCAATGCCGATAGAGTTGGAAAGATGGAGGGTAGATGTAAGAGAGAGAGAGTTCGGCGATGGCGCTGCACCATCTCTGTGTAGTCTCCAATGCCGATAGAGTTGGACAGATGGAGGGTAGATGTAAGAGAGAGAGAGTTCGGCGATGGCGCTGCACCATCTCTGTGTAGTCTCCAATGCCGATAGAGTTGGACAGATGGAGGGTAGATGTAAGAGAGAGAGAGTTCGGCGATGGCGCTGCACCATCTCTGTGTAGTCTCCGATGCCGATAGAGTTGGACAGATGGAGGGTAGATGTAAGAGAGAGAGAGAGAGTTCGGCGATGGCGCTGCACCATCTCTGTGTAGTCTCCAATGCCGATAGAGTTGGACAGATGGAGGGTAGATGTAAGAGAGAGAGAGTTCGGCGATGGCGCTGCACCATCTCTGTGTAGTCTCCAATGCCGATAGAGTTGGACAGATGGAGGGTAGATGTAAGAGAGAGAGAGTTCGGCGATGGCGCTGCACCATCTCTGTGTAGTCTCCAATGCCGATAGAGTTGGACAGATGGAGGGTAGATGTAAGAGAGAGAGAGTTCGGCGATGGCGCTGCACCATCTCTGTGTAGTCTCCGATGCCGATAGAGTTGGACAGATGGAGGGTAGATGTAAGAGAGAGAGAGAGAGTTCGGCGATGGCGCTGCACCATCTCTGTGTAGTCTCCAATGCCGATAGAGTTGGACAGATGGAGGGTAGATGTAAGAGAGAGAGAGTTCGGCGATGGCGCTGCACCATCTCTGTGTAGTCTCCAATGCCGATAGAGTTGAACAGATGGAGGGTAGATGTAAGAGAGAGAGAGTTTGGCGATGGCGCTGCACCATCTCTGTGTAGTCTCCGATGCCGATAGAGTTGGACAGATGGAGGGTAGATGTAAGAGAGAGAGAGAGAGTTCGGCGATGGCGCTGCACCATCTCTGTGTAGTCTCCAATGCCGATAGAGTTGGACAGATGGAGGGTAGATGTAAGAGAGAGAGAGAGAGTTCGGCGATGGCGCTGCACCATCTCTGTGTAGTCTCCAATGCCGATAGAGTTGGACAGATGGAGGGTAGATGTAAGAGAGAGAGAGTTCGGCGATGGCGCTGCACCATCTCTGTGTAGTCTCCAATGCCGATAGAGTTGGACAGATGGAGGGTAGATGTAAGAGAGAGAGAGTTCGGCGATGGCGCTGCACCATCTCTGTGTAGTCTCCAATGCCGATAGAGTTGGACAGATGGAGGGTAGATGTAAGAGAGAGAGAGTTCGGCGATGGCGCTGCACCATCTCTGTGTAGTCTCCGATGCCGATAGAGTTGGACAGATGGAGGGTAGATGTAAGAGAGAGAGAGAGAGTTCGGCGATGGCGCTGCACCATCTCTGTGTAGTCTCCAATGCCGA
Organism: Hesperophylax consimilis; assembly: GCF_061612785.1. NCBI lineage: Eukaryota > Metazoa > Arthropoda > Insecta > Trichoptera > Limnephilidae > Hesperophylax > Hesperophylax consimilis. Next base: position 615,722 of record NC_142838.1, on the reverse strand, counting down.
TAGAGTTGGACAGATGGAGGGTAGATGTAAGAGAGAGAGAGTTCGGCGATGGCGTTGCACCATCTCTGTGTAGTCTCCGATGCCGATAGAGTTGGACAGATGGAGGGTAGATGTAAGAGAGAGAGAGAGAGTTCGGCGATGGCGCTGCACCATCTCTGTGTAGTCTCCAATGCCGATAGAGTTGGACAGATGGAGGGTAGATGTAAGAGAGAGAGAGTTCGGCGATGGCGCTGCACCATCTCTGTGTAGTCTCCAATGCCGATAGAGTTGGACAGATGGAGGGTAGATGTAAGAGAGAGAGAGTTCGGCGATGGCGCTGCACCATCTCTGTGTAGTCTCCGATGCCGATAGAGTTGGACAGATGGAGGGTAGATGTAAGAGAGAGAGAGAGAGTTCGGCGATGGCGCTGCACCATCTCTGTGTAGTCTCCAATGCCGATAGAGTTGGACAGATGGAGGGTAGATGTAAGAGAGAGAGAGTTCGGCGATGGCGCTGCACCATCTCTGTGTAGTCTCCGATGCCGATAGAGTTGGACAGATGGAGGGTAGATGTAAGAGAGAGAGAGAGAGTTCGGCGATGGCGCTGCACCATCTCTGTGTAGTCTCCAATGCCGATAGAGTTGGACAGATGGAGGGTAGATGTAAGAGAGAGAGAGTTCGGCGATGGCGCTGCACCATCTCTGTGTAGTCTCCAATGCCGATAGAGTTGGACAGATGGAGGGTAGATGTAAGAGAGAGAGAGTTCGGCGATGGCGCTGCACCATCTCTGTGTAGTCTCCAATGCCGATAGAGTTGGACAGATGGAGGGTAGATGTAAGAGAGAGTTCGGCGATGGCGCTGCACCATCTCTGTGTAGTCTCCAATGCCGATAGAGTTGGACAGATGGAGGGTAGATGTAAGAGAGGGTTTGGCGATGGCGCTGCATCATCTCTGTGTAGTCTCCAATGCCAATAGAGTTGGATAGATGGAGGGAAGATGTAAGAGAGAGTTCGGCGATGGCGCTGCACCATCTCTGTGTAGTCTCCAATGCCGATAGAGTTGGACAGACGGAGGGTAGATGTAAGAGAGGGTTTGGCGATGGCGCTGCATCATCTCTGTGTAGTCTCCGATGCCGATAGAGTTGGACAGATGGAGGGTAGATGTAAGAGAGAGAGAGAGAGTTCGGCGATGGCGCTGCACCATCTCTGTGTAGTCTCCAATGCCGATAGAGTTGGACAGATGGAGGGTAGATGTAAGAGAGAGAGAGTTTGGCGATGGCGCTGCACCATCTCTGTGTAGTCTCCGATGCCGATAGAGTTGGACAGATGGAGGGTAGATGTAAGAGAGAGAGAGAGAGTTCGGCGATGGCGCTGCACCATCTCTGTGTAGTCTCCAATGCCGATAGAGTTGGACAGATGGAGGGTAGATGTAAGAGAGAGAGAGTTCGGCGATGGCGCTGCACCATCTCTGTGTAGTCTCCAATGCCGATAGAGTTGGACAGATGGAGGGTAGATGTAAGAGAGAGAGAGTTCGGCGATGGCGCTGCACCATCTCTGTGTAGTCTCCAATGCCGATAGAGTTGGACAGATGGAGGGTAGATGTAAGAGAGAGTTCGGCGATGGCGCTGCACCATCTCTGTGTAGTCTCCAATGCCGATAGAGTTGGACAGATGGAGGGTAGATGTAAGAGAGGGTTTGGCGATGGCGCTGCATCATCTCTGTGTAGTCTCCAATGCCAATAGAGTTGGATAGATGGAGGGAAGATGTAAGAGAGAGTTCGGCGATGGCGCTGCACCATCTCTGTGTAGTCTCCAATGCCGATAGAGTTGGACAGACGGAGGGTAGATGTAAGAGAGGGTTTGGCGATGGCGCTGCATCATCTCTGTGTAGTCTCCAATGCCGATAGAGTTGGACAGACGGAGGGTAGATGTAAGAGAGAAAGAGAGAGAGAGAGAGAGTTCGGCGATGGCGCTGCACTATCTCTGTGTAGTCTCCAATGCCGATAGAGTTGGACAGATGGAGGGTAGATGTAAGAGAGAGAGAGAGTTCGGCGATGGCGCTGCACCATCTCTGCGACGCTTCCGGAGAAACGCGCGATGGTACGAGTACATATCTATAACCATATCAATGCTCCATACGACACACAAGATGATTACGACTTTTATGGAAGTGGATTTAACAGGAAACCTCGCGCGTTGTCCGATCTGCAATCTCGCTCGTCAAACTGGCGTTTCTCAACATTTCACGTTCGGTACCTCCTATCACTACCAGCCACGACTGGAATAGTAGTAACCATGTTGATATCATCACGGCCAGGAATAACCGGGCATGATTTGTAAAAACCACATTGTTTTACAACAATACAACATCATCATCTTGTATTTTAGTATATTTAATTAATGCGTATCCATGCGATTCACTATAAAAAAAATATTTTTTTTTTTTAAGAAATCATATTTAAAAAAAAACTATTGTTCCTAATATCTACTCCTTTAGGCTCGCACAAATTTATTCCTCGAGAGGAATTCAATAGAAACCAATTTAATAATTGGTAGTGGCGGTTCGTGGTCTTTTTAACAGGCGATTCAGAAATTTAGGAGAAGTCTTAATTTGGCATATTAATTAATAGTTTGCAATAACACCGTCAGGGCGACTGTGTTGTTCTGTTTTATTGTATGAACAATTTTTGTGGTGATTGATTCTATAACGCACAAAATGCGAATATTGGGCTGCTCTTTGACCGGTTTTTCGGTCGCGTGGATTTTAAAGGCGGAATTTAAATGGAGAACGAGGCGCTGATATTATTATAATTCTAGTTTGTCTGAAATAAATAAAATTTTTCATTTTCTTGACGGGGATTCACTGCACAAATGCACTTTAGAGAAAACCACCACTCCTAAAATATAATTTGGGGTGTGTTACTTATTAATTTTTGTTTTTGTTTTGATAACTTTCGTGTAATATAATCAAGCTAATTCTACCAATTTTTTACATGTTATTTCAAAATATCCTCGTATTTTCTTTTATTTTCTTCTGCTTCATTATCGTCTGCTATTTTTATTTTGTTTTTATTTTTTCTTACCTTCGTGTTAAGCATCTCTTTTGATTCTCCTATGTTTTATGTATCTTTAACTGAGTTCTTTTAAAGATTGGGTTGTTCTCACTAATGTGTGAGCAATATGTAAAAATCAGTAAATAATATGGGCAACTGCAGAGTGGATTCGAAATCGGAATGAACGTTTTGGATGTAGTGTTTGGTTCGCGAGCCACCTTTAGGTAGCCCGCGAGAGTTAATACCCGAAGCCAATACTCTTTACCATCTCTCTTCTGCGGAATACGAGGCAGCTGATTTATACAGAAATATCTAGTGCGCGTCACTCGTTAACGATTCCATTATACACACACTTAATACCGGCCTCAACCGACACTCACTAACTCACCGACTTCACTCGCTACCACATTATCTACAGAATTATTCGTTGCTAAACCGTTGCCCAAAAACTGAGCTCTGCCTTACAAATCATAGGTATATAATGCAAGTGCCCAAAGAATGTGATCCAATTCCATAAATGTTTTTAAAAGCGTTTCGTTGTGGTCTAAGTGCGGGGTTAAGGTCTATATAGAAGAGCAGCAGAAATATATTATTGTTCTATTTATTTAGGTCACATGTAATCTCCTGGATCGTTTTATCATATGGATAATATTAAAGTGATTATTTATACAGATTTTTTGAAAATATAATACTGAAAGTTAATACCTATTACTGATTGATAAAATGCGTTTCTAACTAGCTTCAAAGAGTTAGTTAAACAAACTGCAGATGATGTTCTGCGAGGCGCATTTAGGTCATCTTATCTTTAAATGGTGGGAAAATATAAAACATAAAACAAAAGGTTGTATAAAAATTGTAACGCCTACTGAGACTAAGCCACGAAGTGGAGTACAATGGACCATTGAAATAGATTTAAATATCAGCTGTTCAGAAGAGAATACTATTATAAAGATTACTGATCATAGGTATTTAGGTTTAATTCTTTACTCCACAACCTCAATCTGTTGAAAGGCAGTGAACACGTATTTAATATACTACCCTTTTTATGACTACCGCTAGCGGTGGCAGAGAGGCCTGGTCGACCCGTCTCTCACAGTCATTCCGTGGTGTATACACATGTTTAAGCATTGGTTGTCGAGTTCGTAAGTCTTTTTGCCTAACGTAAGCTTTGGTTTAGAGAATCATTTTACCATAACATAAAGTTATATATTGATTATAATTTACATAGCCGACTGCTCACAACTGACAGGTCTAAGCGAAAATGATCAAATAGTTCTCCAGAGGTTAAGAAAATCTCAAAAAAATGGTTTGTTAGTGTATGAATGTTGACAAGTCTTCTGTCATAATCATTTCGTTTATATATGGTGGTTTCCGTACAGGTAGTTGGAGTGTGGATCCGCCGATATCTTAGCGGCTTAGCCCATGGTCAGAACTCTAACAGCTCTCACAAATGTTTGTTCTGTAGAAGAGCCTCTAAGAGTACACTACTTTTGGTATAAAGATGTATGACGGGCAGCTACAGTTAGTTGCATTAATGAATCAATTCACGCTGGAAGTAATGGAACCGGAAAACTGTTAGCTTTTAAAGCTGTAAATATAAAATTGACAATAATATCATAATTAGAAGAATAGC